>NW_017307162.1:199643-211178 GCF_000935625.1 Nanorana parkeri | reverse complement strand
TATAACATGTGTCTCCAGTAGTAAGAACCACACCCAAAAGCTGCCCTGATGTTCTCAATGCAAGTAGGTACAGACAGTCCAGTGGAAGAGACTTTTGCAGGTACTGAAGCAACAAAATTGGTTTATTGTTGCTTTAATACAAGGCCAGCGAGTGCCTTGTCCACTGGCCCATATATGTCTTGCATAAGATTTTTTGTGATTGGATTTGGATCTATTTTAACTTTGCAGAAATCCATCAGCATAACATGTAACATTGACACTTACCCAAGTGTTATTATAATTAAAGGGACTGGCCACAAATTGATATGTACTAACAAAATATTAACAATCACTTTTCTCATGAAAAGTATGTATGGAAGTGCATTACAATGACTTAGGCTTTGGCATTAACGTTACCTTCTCAATTTTGCATGGTGGTTCAGCTTTAAAAAAAAAAAGCACACTCCTGGAATTCCTTTTCTGCTGAATGATGTCTTTGGATGTTAAACATAGAGCACAAGTTCACTCGGTGCAGAAAATCCTTAGCAATATCGGAATATCATGCTCTTTCTAGTAGATGTACCAGGCATCTGTCTTAATCCTGTGAACTGTGTGTTATGCCAACAAGGCTTTTGACAGATAGGGTATTGTTTTCAATATCCATTAATGGATTTTAGTGTATGCCTCAGGGCGTAATAAGAAAAGAAAATCCTAGAAGCACACTTTACTTAGGTGAAGATTGCCAGGATAAACAAATGGGCAGCATATGTTACTGATCAGCCCTAGAGTGGATGCATGAAGTAATGATAGCTAATTACTTCTGTCATATTACCTTCTTTATTAGTTGTATTAGTGCATAACCTTAAAGAGCAACTCCTTGCAATAAATTAAACCAAACAGTGCATATGACTAAACCACTACAGCAAGAATCCAGAGAGCACCCTACAGGTTCACTGGTAGTGTTTGAAAAGTTTTTTTTTTTTTTTGCTTGCTAGCAGTAGATATATGCAAAAGACAGTGAGGGTTTAATAACCCTTTAAGTGCAGCAGCAGCACCCCAGTCTTATTAATTTCAACTTGAAAAAAGGCTTTTCTAGGTGGCCTGTGACAGCTGATTTTTTTTTTAATCAAGTGGTAATAGGCCTGAATTGACCAGTGGAAGAAGCAGCCACACCAGGTCCTTTTTTTACAGGACACAGGTCCTTTTATTGTATTAAAAGTTTAATAACATGTAAAAAAAGAGTGCAGCATAAAAACCACAATTCCACATTCCCTGAACCCCCTACTATCCCCATATATTTAATTATTCCCAAAATATTCAAAATATAGGGGTCTATTCACGAGGGCAGCCGAGTGAATGACCGATCTGAAGTGAAGTGAGCCGAACACTATTCACTTCAGGCTGGTACGGCTAATTTCAGCCGAACATCGGCTGAAATCAGCCGTACATCGGCTTGCTTCGTTAGTTTACTATTGGCTATTGCAAATTGAAATAGCCAATAGTAATGTCCCAATGCTTTTCAATGGGAAAAATCTTTTTTTTCTTCCTATTCTGACATGCTCGTGTCAGAATAAAGAAAAAAAGACACAGCACTGTTTCTCTCCTTGGCGGCCGGGAGCAGGAGATTCCCGGGGCGCCAGGGAGAGTTTGCTGCTTGGACCAGTGTCCCTGGTAACTGCTAACCAGTGTCCCTGGTTAGCAGTTAACCAGGGACTCCCTTCGGTTCTACTGAACCGAAGGGGTCCTGGGGCCGAAGCTAGCCGAAGGATCGGCCAAAGCTACGGCCAGATCCTTCGGCAGCTTCGTGAATAGACCCCATAGATTTCAAATATGTGTTTGTTAGAAGTTGACAAGCATTGGGACAGTCCATGAGCACTTGAATAGGCAGCGATTAGAAACTAGGCAGGTTTTATCTTGAAATTACCTTTAAAGTGCATTTTCTGAGAGACAATAGCTAAAAAAGTGTACAATGGCTGCAATACAAGAGGGAGAAACAAGGTAGGTATTACCTTGAAATAAACATCGGCTACTATTTTCTGAGAAACAATAGCCAATATAGGCAATATTTTTGCATGCACGTTTGCAGGGAGCGAGGGGCTTTTAAAATTGTTTTATTGTTACATTTATTTTATTTAATATTATTTAAATAATTTTTTTTCACTTTAATTTTTTTACTTTAATTGCTATCACATAGGTGGGCTTACAAACCCCCTATGTGATAGCATACTAGCAGTGACAGGTCCTCTTTAAGGTGACACCGGGTGTACAAAAGACCCTTAGTGCCACCTTTCCACTCTAAATAAGCTATTGAAGTGCAGATGTCACTGCAGCTTGGCTTCAGTAGCCGAGCAATGACAGCTATGTGACCGGAAGTGATGTGACGTGCATATCCCATATGTCCCATGGAGTGGGGAGGAGATCAGTGAGCGGAAGTTCGCTGCTCTCCCCAGCTTCATGCCGACACCCGACAATCTGTTGCAAATCACTAGATGCATATACTGTATATGCATTTAGAAAAGCTTTTTTTCAATGCATATAAAGGCATCTAATCACACCTAGCATAAATTTAGCCTTACAGTGCTGAAGCACTAGAATAGGCCAGGGGAGGTGGAAGGAGCTGACAATTTATTTTTTAGAACAATTGAAAGTTACATTTGTAGCATCTTCAGCAGGGTTTTGTAGTTCTGAATCTGGCCGGAACGTACTGGATCGCATTGCGGCTGGCTCACTTTGTAGCAGGGTGGGAGGGGGCGTGGCGGTGCATTGAAGGGAATGGCTCAACAGGCCACAATGCAATCGGCTGCACAGGAATGCAAGACACATCAATGTCTGCAGTTCAGTCTCATAAAATGCTGCACTAATCACGTGTGGCCGATCACATTGCGGCCGGATGGCGTGGCTGCGGTGTCATTCATTTCAATGCACCACCACGCCCACCCCCACCCCACAACAAAGTGAGCCGGCCGCAATGCGATCCAGTGTGTTGCGGCCAGATTCGGGCTGTAACACACTGTGGCTGGTGGGAACTAGCCCTCAGACAGCATACTGAAAGGTCAGGCTGGGCATTAGGGTTCTTTACCATTTGGTCTGGCAAATTTCACCATCATTTTCCTGGCTACATGTATTTATTTTGTCTTGTTTACATCAGGTCCTGGACTGAAAGGTGCTTATAATCTAATTTCTGTTTGACAATAGCACACATAATAAGCTTAAATAAAATGGATGTCATGTAATAAACTAGTATATTTTATGGAGGAACAGGACAACCTACAAAAATCATATAAACATTGGCCATGGCACATTGGCCCTATATTAATGTTCTGCAGTCTACTGACTGCTCTGAGTATGACGCAGGTGGCAGTTGATGACGTCAGTAGACAAGAGGTCATGTCATTCTATAGGCTACCTTCTTGCTGTGCTTCTGTATAAACTAATGTGTCATATATTAGCAGTTTATAATGGGGTGTGTAATGATTTAAGAAGTTTCAATTTAAAGCGCGTTGATTCTTAGTAATTCACCAAATCAAATGAAAATATGTGACATAACTTTTCCATAACTTTTTATTTATCGCTTGATAGTGTTGCACTACATAGCAATATTCTTTTTATTGAAAACAAAGCTATAAAGGACTTTTCAGAGAAGTTTGTTGCACGGTGTATTGTTGGGTTTTTAATTGATCACTATGGGAGCATTAATGGCTGAGACAATATGGAGAATATTGAAGGATATAAGAATACAAATGCTTTTTACTTTTACTAATAGGGTCATAATGGAGCAGATGCTATAGATTTGTACAATCAAGCTGGGTCCAGTGTCCCTCTAGTATTGAATGTGGTTTTGCTGATAATAGGAAAATTTCCTGTTGTAAATTAACAATTCCAGAAGACCATTATTTTAAGATTAATGACTTGAAGATATTTAGAACATCATGTCTGAGAGTTTTTATAGATGCTATAAAAAACAGCTTTTCAAGTAAAAAACAAATACATTCTAACTCATCAAATGTTGGATTTAGTAAATTTAAATATTTAAACATGCCAGCTCACTTATTATTATAGGTAATCATGTATGTGCTTAAGCTGAAGTCATTTGATTTGGGTAAGGAGAGTCACAGACCTTTATCCACACTAGAGGTTTCAATTAAAATGGAAACAGATTGGTTGAAGGCTAATTTTTCATCTAGTACAAAGCAGATTTGGGTGCAGACTTGTAACTTGCATGGCAGGAGAAACATTGGCTGCACCTGTCTTTTAATAGGTGGATATACCACTAGCTTACATACTGTGCTACATAGGCATGCATGCCGCAGTGTAATTCTAGCAGATGGAACATTTTTTAATGGCTAGATTGTAAACTTCATCTATATCGTTTAAAGTACTAGCACGTCCCCAGCAGCCAGTAATATCATGGTAGGTGCAATGGTTTCATGTCTAGATGTCTGTCCTTGTCCTTACCAGGCCCTTACTCTTAAAGCTTGTTATATGCATTCTTCAATAACACTCATCACACACCTTATAATAGCCATTAGCTGTTCCTTCTTTAGTTTACTTTGGAAGATTTTCATTGGCTGACATTGGGCTGTGCGACATAATTTTATTTTTGGTCCATTAACCTAGTGTGATAACATGATATGACATTGCACACCGACTTGCTTTTTTATAGACACTCTACTTGAAGGATGAGCGGAGTGATTTTGCTAGTTAATTACATTGCAAGATTAAGTGAAATTTGCGTGGGGGGAAAAAAAACTAGCCAGTGATGACATCCATAGTTATCAATAGGATTGTTAGAAAGTAAAGCCAATTTTTTTAAGCAGTTTGCAAACAATGTTGCACAACACAAAAACAGGTCCAGGATGGTTCCCTGAGGAGCCTTTTAAAGCTAACTTAATTCTTAAATTCACCTCAATTTAGCCTTCTTATGGAATCCAATTAATTTTGCCAAACTGTCCCTATATTTCACCAGAATTATTGGGGTAAAATTCCCAGTTTTACTAGATACTTATAATTTATGTGTTACTTGGCCTTTAAAAATTGCTTATATGGTGGTTATATTTGTGTAGAATTTTCTACACCAGAAATAGCAGTATTTTTCTTACCAACAGCAACATTTTAAATGTCCCTGCTTTAAACCATTTACATCAAATAACTATTTTGATCTGTAATTCTGGTTTATTCTGCAAACAGGCAGAAACATTCTCCTTTCCTAGCAAGTGAAATTCCCACTGCAGAATGCGATCGATACGCAGGTAGAGGCAGCAATTGGAGGGATTAAAGCCATAGGCATAGGGGAAGATGAACACCAGTCTAACCACCCGAGGATCAATGCGCCGCCATGTCACACAGCATGAAGGTGCCCCTCAGTTCACAGTCTCACTTTATTATCTTCGTGTCTGGCCCAAATCTGCCCAGAGAATATTTTCAGACTAGACAACTGCTGCACTTCTGAGACAGTTACAGAACAAAGATCCTTAAAGATCAGAATAAGGGTCATCCATGTTTACTTTGAAATAACGTTCTTTTTTAAAATGCAGAATGTTGTAAAGAGCTCTACTTGGTCTACAGTCTTAGAAAGACATCTTTTTTATGGTATTGCATACATATGGATGTCAGGATAAGACACACAGAAGACAACAGTGATTATAATGAGGCAAATGTAACACAATGGAATTATAAAACAATATTATTTCCTTTTACAATGCTAAACTGAGTCTTTATTTTAAGGATGACAGATCTTATGTGAGTTATAATGAACTATTCATTTTTATAATGATCACAGACCACTTGGGAATTCTAATATTTTTTTGAATGCTTCTCTCACTTAAAAAGAGAAATGTTTGTGCATACTAAAGACATTCTACAAATTAAATGCTGTAGAGTTCTCTGCAGCATTCCAAATCTTAAAATTGAATGTTATTTCAGAGTAAACATGGGTGACCCTTATTCTGATATATTTTGTTGCCTTCATCTGCTCCTTGTTAGCTCTTACATAGCTCATATAGGTGATTCTTGAATCTATTGCATCATGTACAAAGTACAATGTTTGACAGATGCAGCAATCGGTTTAAATCAAATAATAATTGGTTATATTTTTGTGTATCATTCTTTCTAAAAGAGATCTAGACAAGTTGAGATATAGTCCTGGCACATTACAGTACTATCCCACTGCCTCTTCCTAAGTGGATGTGCTTGGAACAGATCCAGCACAAAGGTCCCAAGAGACATATATGTAAGATGCCTGAACTATCTCAATGGCTGCACTCAGTTTGATGCTGTACAGGCCAGGCAGTCACAAGCAGTTATATCAAAGACTTTTAAAATCATCTTTTTTTATTTCTGACAAATATTTATAAGCTGTTTAACCCACATGTCTGGATGGTTTCCATCGTTAGCTGTTTCACTTAAAAAAATCCTGGTTAACATGACGAGGCAAAAAACATTTGCAAACATTCACCTATGATGTTTTAAAATTGCAAAATACAAAAAGGAGAGAGGCTGATAGGTGGAAAACAAGGGACTGTGGAAAGTTCACATAAATCTTCTGCAGCAGAGTCATTTATGTGGCGAAAGATTCAAGTTCAGTTACAGCTGACAGGGTTCTGAATGGGTCATTACCTTGAGTGACATAGTCTATCTCACTGATGAATGCCTTCGGTCCACAGGAAAACATTGAGTACAAGTGAGCTAAGGTGTCCAGGACACTACAGAACGCCTTCTCTTGGAGAGTCTTTCCTCAAACCATAAAAAGCATTTGACTTACCTTGATTATGACTGAAGGGTTTAATATTACTGACTAATACAAGAGAAGGATTGATGACTAAATAAAAGAACAAATGAAGAGTTCCACCCAAAATGCTCTTCTTTTGGTGAGACTATTTATAAAAAACATTTCCACCTTGCTGTTCTGCTGTGAAATTTGGAAATAAATTCAACATCCTTTGACAAATCTCCTATTGTATGCTGATGCTTCTTTTCCGTTATGCTGATTTTCCTAGTGAAATTAGCGGGGCTAACACATCGCTTTGACAGCCAGCAACCAGAATCAACTGTCTTATCTGTATATAGGGAAATACAGGGGAGTAAAAATGGAAACTTCTGATAATTAAACAGCAGGATGGGAAATTAAAGGGGTCCTAACATTTACAGATTAATCTGGTTTCAAAGTTTACTACACCCACTGGCACATTATGTTTTAAAACTGGCACCATTTTCATTCCATTACAATTGGAGTCAAATAACTGTACATTTATATGATACAATGGACTTTGCCCTTTTTCAGAATCTGGATGTATTGAAGTTACACACCTCTTGGGACTTCATATAGACACACCAGACCTTCAGACATTTGCCAGATTGTCAGTCGATGCTTTTCTGAATGCATGTAAATCATCTTTAACCTAGTCAGATCTGGGTCACCTTCAAACAAACCATCTCTTGCTACAACACATGCACTCTAAAACACAAATGCTACAAGACATTATTAAGCATAATTGATAGGAGATGCTATCTAAACATACAAAACACCATCCTGCTCCAGATCATTTGCGTTTGGAACTGATGAAATATAGAATGTTAGTGCCATCACTGGCAATAGCTTAGCTTTGATTTTGTAAATGTTTCAATAACTTGGAGCTCGATGATGCCTATTGCATAGTCATGGCTGGCAAATACATTTTTGGGTTAAATTTAGGGTCATACTGAGGTCTCGGCCTTTGCCAACAGCTTTGTCACATCTCAAAGTGGTACATTATTTTACCTATCTTGATCAAATCTCATTAGACCCCACTGAGTATATTACATGAAACCTACTCCCATTCTTCATAAATTTAAAGAACAATGTAGTTTATGGGGCAAACTCCCTCTATCTGTAGCTGGTACAATCAACTTTACCTTACAATCTTCTTCAGCTACTTTACCTGCTGCATAATTCTCTGTACTGGATCCTTAAGCAAGGCCAGGTTCAGGGCCAAATGGATTAGTCTTATTTGGGTAATTTACATACTTGCAATTCTATAGCCATAGGCTTAACCACTTGTTTGTCTGGACTGTGGATGGGTATCTATGGGAGCGGAACAGTGTATTTCCGAATCTTAAACACAATGCAAAAGCAATAAAAAATGCTGGCATTAATATACTATCAATTATAAATAATAAACCCTAATCTCTGCAAGTGGTGAAGTATCTTGATCCAGGTTAAATCCAGGTAGTGGATTGATTTACTCATCTCTAGTAGTATAGTTAAGATTTACACAAAGTTAGGGCTTGGTGTTAAAAATTACATCCACGTTCAAGGCTAGATGATATAATACAACTTAGGGGTTAGATGAGGTTATATGTTAAAGCTAAAAGTTAGCATTAGATAAATGGTTAGAGGTTAGGTTTAGGGTAAATTACTTATATATAGGTTCTATGGTAGGTTATTGTGTATGCTAAAACATGAAGCAAATTATGATAAATAGTGCCAATATATATTGAGGATGCATTGTTACTGATTTACAAATGTGATGATCTTGAAACTTCAGTGTATCAGTTTACTTGATTATATCTTTACTTGACTATAACATTTGAACAACTTTAAGTGTGACTAGAATTCTGACCTCAATATGTTTTTACAGAAATGTATCACAAGTAGACAATTGAACTTAAAAACAGAAACATTATTTAACCAAGTAGCTTGAAATGAAGTAGAATTTACCTGTGTTTCTGTCCTTATGGTCTTGTCTAGTTGAAATACACCTTGGAGTTGAGTTACTGCAAACTCTTGTTTGACACAGTTATTCCAAGTCTGATCTCTTTCCATTGGGCTAGCCTAATTTTATTCGACCATATAATTATGATGGAAACCAGCCAATCCAAGACAGTCGTTTGGGCACAACCTTTGTGGAGTTTTGTTCCACTAGACTGGGTGAAGAAGGAAGGTTACACATAATAAGCTCCTCTAGCTGATTTGTAATGAACTAGTTATAAATGGCCCCTTGCTTTCATTGCTGCAGCCTGAGATTACAAAACAGCTTTAACGAAATGCAAGCAACCACATCTTATTTTGATCAGCTTTAGTGAAGCTATGGCGTGTAATTATCATAATCTAACAATTAGCCTGGCATCCTTTTTCAGTGTTTAATTACCCTGATAAACTATAATTGAATAGAGGACTTAACAAGAAAAAGAAGAAAAACAAAAACTTTTTGTCTGCTCAGGTAGGACCACTGCATCATTGTCTTTAAACAGCTCGGTGGTGTTGCCCATTATTGCCTCTGTTTTACATTCTAGCTGAATTGCATCATCAGTGCTTGACCTTGACTATTAATCTTAGTGTTAGTGAAGCCTCGGCACAAGGCTCAGGTTGTAGCATATGTGCAAATCAAACTAGGAAGAACAAACAGATTTAAATTTGCATTTAATGAGGGTAATGTAGCAAGCTGTGTGCAAGTCCGTGATTATTTTACCTTCTAGCTTATTTACAATTCTTCATTTTTTATTAGTCCTGATCCTGATATTTGTTTCATTATTAGTGTCTTCAAATCAAAGTCCCTTACTATTTATTGACAGAAGTTGATTGTACTGTTGGTGATAATTTCTTATTCATTTTAGCTATGCAGATATAACATTGCAGAATTATGTTCTATTTCATTGTCCATGGCTAGTAATTTAAGTTGGCATTTGAAAATCAGTGAGGAATATCTTATTAAACTGAGGCATGACAAAAAAACATGTGGCTCTCATAATACAGGTCTGTACAATGATTCAGTGCATGGCGTCAACAGTTCTCTACAATGTGTTTATGTTCCACCCTTCTGATGTCTGTTATATTATGAGACAACCAAAATGGAGCAACAGGTTCCTTTTTGTAAAAAAACTTAGTTTCCTGCCTATGGTCCATAGTTAAATGTATATAGTTTTTTAGGGACCTTGTTGAAGTACAGTGGTTCAGGGCATTGTAATATTGTTCACTTGCTCTCGTATACTGGTCCATGTACAGCTAGTAATCTGTTAACTATAGACTTTTTGGAGACTATGTGGCCTCAAAATATACTTACAAATTTTTTTTTTGTATTGGAAATACAGTAATATTGTATTTTGTTATCAAACAAATTGGTAGTGAAAGAATCCATGCAAGATGGGTACTATTCTAATAAAAGCATAGATAGGCCATTTAGCTGGTCCTCTACTCCCTTATCAATGCCTATCCTTTACTGTACCGTGGTAACCACACAGCCACAGATAGGCCAAGCTTAAATGTACATCATGAACCTGATTCATGCTGCTCAGTTGAAAGCTTCTGAAGTCCACAACATCTCGCCCAGGTGTGTGTTCTGGGAGATTTCACTTCAGAAAAAAAAAGAGAGACACACATCTTATATCACAGCTGGCCATTCAAAGGCCAATTTTATTCATCTGAACAAATGAAAGTTCAACATGACAGTTCTAGGAAGTTCCTCAGAGCCACCAGTTAAATCCAAACATGCTTGGAAGTTTTATTATAATTTGGGGTATATCATTCTGAGATGTAAAGAAATAAATGAGCAGCACACACCTCAGGAAGGAAGCACACATACCCCACATGTTAGGAGCTCTCTGGGACAGGATGGAAAAGACTGGATATAGTAAAAATCAAACAGTTTAAGGTAAAACAAAATCCGTAGCATCAGCTGAAGATCTCTTCCAGTGTGGCCATAAATTATTATTCTTTTAATTCCATGTACATTTTCCTGCCCATTACAATCTGCATTCACTGTCAGGATTATAATCAGGTGCCTTTTATAAACCAACATTTATATAAAATATATGCAAATAGACTTAAATATTTGAATCCAACTATACTAATTCATAATGCAAGCAACGCAACAATTGTAAAAAAGCATTAATTCAAGCCGTTCAGAATTATGTGATATGTAATTTTCTAGTCAACTGTAGTAAAAAATAGTTAACTAAGGCTTTTATTCCCATTTTTTTGTAACAAAGAGATTCAGCATATGCTATAACAGATTTCTTATAACATATAAGACACACTGCAAACAAATGAAATTAATGCATAGAGAAGTACATTTAGAGGATTAAAGAAATCTGCATATATTCAATATTTTATAAACATGAGACCCATTGAAAAAAACCTCATTGAGATAAAACGGCTACATTTTTATTTAACTGATGTGTTTAATACAAAGATGACTCTGTTAGTTTCATGAGAGTCCTTCCTTTGTGACAAAAATTTCACTTTTTTTCATATAATACTTTCGTAAACAAGTGTCTGCCTAATCATTTACATATAGATGAGGTATTTTCAAGTGAGCTAATAATTATTTATAATCTCAAAGGAACTGATGCACACTTTTAGATACCACTTGCATATTGCTTAGTTGTTCTAGTCATATAATCAAATGGCATTAACATACCTCAAGAAACTCATCATTGGGATGTGTTCCTGTGGTGTAAAGTCTGCTTAAGCGAATCTGAAATGTTCTTTGGTTGTTTTTTAATGTAATCAAACCATGCCACCCACATTCAAACTTAGCCGCTAAAAGGCATCTATTGCAGACTGGTCTAAGATGGCCTACA
>NW_017307162.1:161204-199613 GCF_000935625.1 Nanorana parkeri | reverse complement strand
TGTTGCAAAATATATTCTGATATATGTTTTGAGTGATAAAACGTTTTTCCAAACATGTAGTCACTTTTGCTCCTGTTTGGGTTCACTGTGTGCATGGAAACACCAAACTTTGCCATAGGTCCATCAAATAAATACTGATAACAATGGCCATTCATCATATGATATGAGAGTGCTACATGCATGTACATCATAGAGCAAGGCTGTGCACACACAGGTCTGTATTCATGTGTATATGTGTGTGTGAAGAGTTAGGCATCATGAATATTAATACGTGCTCCATTTAATATGTGCTTTTATTATTTTATGCTGTAGTTAAAGAAAAGAAACAATATGGATAAATAATGAATTAAATATATTGTACCCTGACTGCTTGTGTAAAATGTTAGTGATGTTAGAGCTTTCAGGCATGTGGAGTCGTAACTATATCAAATTCCGGGCATCAAAAATATCTGAACAGAATTTTAAATAGAATTGTTTGAGGGTTTTTTTAAAAGAATGATCGGACGGGTATTTAATTTAATTTGAAACACATTCGTAAATCCTTTAACACATTGCAATTACAAATCCGAAGCAAACATGAAAGGTGACAATAGAATTGAGTGCTAGTGAATTCCCATGTGAATAGATTACAGGTGAATATCTGCATGTGTATTGCATTCTTAGTCACTTAGTCAGATAACCTAGAACAGAGATCAATGACCTTCTGAGCATGCTTGTGACATTAATGGAGTAAGCCAAGAGAATCACACCACCAAAAAGTGATACTATATTTATTAATTTATTTATAAGTGGAGCATGGTGGGCTATCAACCCCTGGCTTTCTTATATGACTTGCAGATGCCAACAACAAACTCCTCCTTCCATAGTTCCTGACTGTTGCTGTCCTGAAAAATGTTGTCCCAAAACCCGGGAGATTTAAGTTGAAGCTGAACTCTAGACACAAAAACTTAATTTTATATACAGTATATTCTTCAATAGCCACAAGAGATATAAATCCACTCCGCGTGAGCCAAATACATTTTCAAATCCAGCTATTACCTTTTAAAAGTTTCAGTGACATCATCTCTATAATGCACATAGCCTATGCAGAAAGCAGAGCTGTTGTGGGGATCCAGCAGGTTCACGCACTACAGGCTGTCTGCAGAAATCTACAGGAGGGGGCAGATGCAACACTACTCACCTCACACTAGGACACAGGGTAGCACTCAGCGGTCTTTATTTCAGGAAGCTCCTGAAAAATGCATTGAATTATTGCATGGATCAGGACAAGAAACACAAAGCACACCAAGATTCAAGTAAAATGCATATATCTCTTTTATTAGGACCATATATGCTTATCCAGGAGTTCAGTTTTGATCATTCAACAGGGAGAGTGAGAACCCCTCACAATGGCTGCCGTAGATGTGCAGACCCAGGAACTCTAGTGCAGATATTTCACCAATAAGTCTCCAAGAGATATATAAAAACTGGCAGGTAGTTTAACAATTACCATCTACAAAAAAAACTGAGATATTAATTATGGGGGGACTGACACTGTAAATGGAATAACTATGACCTTGCGATCATGCTGATGAAATACAAATATCATCTTACAGTTATGATGATATTCCAAGTATTATCTGAGCCCACGCTTATTTTACCAAGCACCTCATTTAAATGATTTAGCTTCTTATTAGTCATAATTAGTTTGTCATTATTTCCTTTAGTCATATTATTAATATCATATTCATACTTTGTTCTGCTGTAGCACATTCCAGAAATCAATAGTCTTTATATTGCATCAAATTTCTCGATAAGCATTTGGCAAAGAGCCATTAACAGGTCTGTGAAAAAGAAAAATACAATGGCCTATAGCTAGTAAGCTGCTGTTTGATCACAAGTATATGGGAGCATGGATGGACTGGAGACAGAGTTTCTTCCACTTAGATTTTTAACTGAAAGTGCATTTTCCCTAGGTTATGAATGGCTTCCAGTAGGATATAATCATTTCATAATTCCTCTAAGGTAAGGCCAGCCTACCCACCAGATGACCTAAGTGGGCTTAATAGCAGGCATAAGCTTAGTTTAACCCCTTCACTGCCAAGCCCTGCGCGTCTGAGCTAGCCTCACCATTTTTGCAAATTTTCACCTTTTTTAAAATTTTCAACTGCAGCTTTTAGACTTTAGATCCCCCCCCCCAACCATATATTTTCTGAAAGCACAGGTCCGGTAGAATAAAAAGATGGTGCTACTAATTTTATAGGTCCTGCAATAATTTCGCAAATGTTTATCAAATCAATATTAAGCCAAAAAAATACAATTAAATTGATGAAAGCACACTAAAATCAGTATTAGTGCACAACAAAAATACTTTTTCGACCAAATCTAAAAGATAATCTGTATTGAGTTAATAAATAACAAAGTTTTATCATCTGGGTGCAATGTAAAGTTTTTGGGATGCTTAGCTGATTGGGGTTTGCCTGTTTTGCCATGTGACCACCTTACCATCCTGGTATGAGGGATTACTTTATTAGCATTTATTGAATGCTCCTGCTTGTGTATTTAAGAATAGACATGAGAGAAACAGAGAGTTTTCATTTCCTTGAAATGTCAATGCAATTCAGGAGAGTTTGGTGAAATTCTTTGAAGTAAATGGAAAAGGTTAAGTTTAGGTGGCTTTTTCTATTTGTTATGGGTGCAATTGGTGCCTTGGGGTTAAGCTAGCAATACACCCCTCACAAGTAGGCCAAAATTTGAGCTGTGGGTGGCCCTGTGGGCACCACCAGGTTTCCTGAATACAATAGCTGGTTGTGCAGATTCTTCTATTGATTTTCCCTTGCTCAGGGGTTGAACAAGACAACTCTTAAGGGGTTATTCGAAGGCAGCCAAGTTAATAAACGAGCCAAAGTGAAGTCAACTGAACGCAGTTCAACTATTCACTTCGGCCCTGTGTGGCTGATTTCAGGCGTACATCGGCTAGAATCAACTTACTGCCATTCTCATAGGGGCCGAATAGCAGTGAGTGAATAGCTGAAAGCCGCCAAGCGGCATTTGGCTTGGCTATTCTGTTCGCTACCTCTGAGGTAGAGAGCAGAATTAAAAAATAACATGTTAATAAAAGAAAAAAAAGCAGCGTGGGGTCCCTCTCCCAAACCATACCAGACCCTTTAGGTCTGGTAGGAATGTTAGGAGGGACCCCAAGTTAAAATAAAAAAATGTGTAGATTTCCCCCCAAAGTCATACCAGGCCCTCTGTCTGGTAGGAATTTTAAGGAGGAACCCCACCCCCAAAAATGGGGGGGGGGGATGTGGGGTCCCCCCTAAAATGCCCAACCAGACCCTTAATCTGAACACAGGCAGGGCAGGAAAGGGGGGAAGGGGGTGAGCGAGCACCCCCTCTACCATAACAGGCCACATGCACCCAGATATTTCCCCCCTTGTGAATGAGTAAGGGGTACTTGTACCCCTACTCATTCAATTAAGGGTTAAAATAAAAATGTAAATAAACAGACCAGATTTTTGTAAAAATTCCTTTAATTGAAATAAAAACACCACAAAATATCTTGACAAGTCCTTTATTAAAAAAAATTCTCCAGTGCTTATTGAAGGGACAGACAGGAGAGGGGGGTGGGCACGGCTGGCTATGGCTCTATGGCTATCACTCTAGGGAGGCAGAGCAAGCTGTCAATCAGGCAGCGTGGTGGATCCCAACAATATTGTCGGGATCTTTCCTGGTTGCTGCTTAGCTCTGCACTGTCAACAAATTGTGGGTAGCAGCCCTCGAAATGCTGACTTTGGGTTACAGGAGTTTATTAGTAAATATACTCTTTTGACCAGAAGGACGGCTAAATGCAAAAAAAAATGTTTGGCTTTCATTCTCTTTTATGAAAAATTTGTCTCAGTACACATTTACAGCTGGACCCTATTTATCTGCTTTGAAAAATGTTCATTCAGTAAAAAAAAAAATAGTTTTGAGTATTTCCATGACATCAGAATACACTTTAGGATACAACATATTATTCAGATGAACTTATCATGCAAGATATGAAGAAAATGGCAGATTTGTGGATACTTGCTTGTAAAGTTGATTGATGATACTAACTGGCCGTCATACACTAGCATTAAGGAAGTTTTCTTTTTGTGCTTATAGCAGCTGTAGTGTTAAAGGTCAAAGGCTCAACATCCATGTGTTGCCGACTTCCACCTGTGGCAGCAGGAAACTAAAAACTTCCTTTCACTAGCCTTTTAAATCATCTGAAGCTTTCAGAGCTGCCACACTAAAGTTTATGAAAATCACACTAAACCGTGGTAACTTTGAAGTTGGATTATTAAAGTATTGTAACCAGCGACAATTCAACAATTAATGCTTTTGTTGCTTGACCGGTTTTCCTAAAACAAATTTCATGCACATGTTAAAATGCACGTTATGGACTGGACAATTCACTAAACACACACATATATTTTCTAAAAGCATATGAACTATCAAATTCAAATAGTAGTCCTGATTCAATATGCCTGACAATATTTCTACAAATGTTTATAAAATCTTTGTTCTCCGTAAACAATACAATAATTATTAATTTTAGCTCACACAAACACAGCGTAAATGTATATTTGATATTATACTTGAGTAATGACAGGTCCTCTTAATGAAGGCATCAGGGATCTATGAAACTTGTCATACACATGGCAATTTGGTAGACTATGTAAGGTTTAGATTGAATTTATTTTTTTGTAATCGCACAGCAGTTGAAGACATAATGATCATGTTAAAATTAAAAATGGGGGGGGGGGGGGCTGATTGCCATCCAACACTGGTGTCTGATTTGGAGAAAAATTAGAATTGTTAGGCTTCAGGCCTCATAACAGGTTCATTAAAGAAAACGAGGAAAGCCTGAAATGTGCATCATGAAAATGCACATGTATACAGCATCACTGCACCTCTTACCTCTTCATTACCACAATAAATGCTAATCACTTACAAAGGTGGAAATTGAGTTTAAGTCTCTTGCTGCCTTCTCTGTGTCCACCCCATGCATATTGTGGATGGAGAGATTAAGGTCAACAGGTAAGCTGTCTCACAGCACTGGTGCACTTGAAGTTAACCTGTCCTTTGCCCATGTAGGGCTTGTTTGTATCCTGCCTTCTAATCCCCAACACTACATTTCCCCTACAGGAGTGAAGAGTAGATGCCCTTTGTAAGCTCCAAGTCTCTCTGCATGGTGATTACACAGGGCTAGATATGTTCTACCCGCTATCACAAGACAACACTGCTGCCTAAACATTTGTCAGCCACACAGTGTTGCACCTTAGAAGGAAGGGATAGAATTTGATCATGCCCTATACCCAGACATACTGAGAGGGGAATTTATCAAAACTCGAGCAGACAAAATCGAGCAGTTGTGCATGGCAACCAATCAGCTTCTCTCTTTCATTTTAAAACCCTAACTGAACAAACTGAAGAGAGAAGCTGATTGGTTTCCATGGGCAACAACTTGAGATTTTGTCTGCTCACAGTATTTTACTCCTGGAACTCAGATGGGTGGGGGAAAGAAGTAAAGGTGAAGCATAGGTGTATATAGTATATAGGTGAGCATTAAGTAAGCTTGAAAAAACAGAGGTTAATTTTAGGTGCTGGCCCTGTAAATACTCGGGCTGAGCACTTCCAGATTCATTCTTTTCAGAGGAGAGTTTTAAATTAGGGTTCAACAGCCCCCTCTCTATCCTGAATGCAGTTGCAAGCTCTCAGAGGATCCAAGTGAGCCCTGGGACTCTGAGGGAGGCCATTTGTCAAAGTGTAAAAGTGATCAAATGGCTTTCCAGCTGTTTGAATCACTACTACATGAAAGGGACTCCCTATTATATCTGCAGTTAGAAGCTATGCAAAAGATTTAGATACATTTTTCTTTTAAAATATTTACAGTGTTCTCAAAACATATTTTACCATCCTGACTGTTACGGCTCTATCACTTAAAAACATCCTTGTTTTAAAACAAAGCAGTTGTGTTTGCACTTGTTTAGACATCTCTCTAGCCTGTGCGTCTTCTAATATGTATTCTCTATTTGTACAATTTAAATAAACAACGCATATAATAACAGTTATCAAGAGCGTGAAAGACACCCACCACGCCTTTGAATTGAGGGAGTACCAAAGGAGACATTATACAGTTTTACACATGTCAACTTTGAAACTGAAGCATTCCATGACCCCTTTTTACTCTTTGTTTATACTTCAGCTTCATCACTGTGACTGTTGCTGGAAGAAGATCAATTAGTTGATAGCAAGGGAGGTCAGTGAGCAAGGGTTATTGTATCATCAATATAATGTGATAGATTGAGGAGCTCCTGTGAAGCATGCATACACATAATGTATAATTCTTGGTTTCACTGGTTCCTCTAATAAGCTTTTTGTTTCATTAATCTGAAGATGATGTTTTGTAGGCATTATACTCTTTTCAGGATGGTAAACATAGATTGTGCCCTGCTACAAAGTAAACTATGAACTCTTAAATCGACTTTTCATTAGAATAAACCATATACATGTTGTGGGAAGGTTTACTATGCATTAATGAATGAAATGAGCAGAACATTTTCAGAGCAAATTATTTATAACAGCTCCCACAGCTGTCCTGTCAAAGAGCACTAACATGCCAGCTGAAATAGCTTGTAATAAGTGAACTGCTATCATTCACACTTCCAGGGTCAGAATGTTCAGCAAAGAGACTTCTTTGGTGGGCATACCTCTCTGTGATAAAAAAAAAAGGTAAATGTAGTATTCTGTTAGTGTTCTTGTTGCTTAAATTATACCTGAATCTTAAAGATCATCCCATGCTATAATATTTTACCATTCTACACATAGTCATCTCTCAAAGGCACTTCAGGTAGTTAGTATTAGTTTATGTTAAAAAATCTGAGGGTTTAATGTCACTGTAAGACTATTCTGTTGCGCTATAACAAGGAATAAGGGGGACAATATTATACTATTCTGAACACAGTCCTTTGCTAAACCATACCACTTCATTGAGTCTGATTATTAGAACTGGTCTGTACCACTGTAATAGGTGACTATACTATTCTGAACACAGTCATTTTGCTAAGTCATACCACTTCAGGTCGTCTGGAAATGAGGACTAGGTTGTACCACTATAAGAGGAATACAGGGGAAGTGACCATACTATTCTGAACTCAGCCATTTAGCTAAATCATACCACTTCTGATTGTCTGCTCGTCACAGACGAGTGGATTTTTCGAGCCCTGATTATACTATTATACATGGTCATTTTGATAAGCCATACCACTTCAGGGAATCCTAGAATTAGGGATGGTTTGTACCATTATAATAGGGATATGGGGAAAGTAGTTACATTATTCTGAGCATGATCATTTTGCTAAGCCAAACCACTTCGGGGAGCCTGAGGCTTAAAACTGGTCTGCACCACTATAATAGGGATACTGTGGCGGTGTAATATGTGAGATACAAACAAAGCATGGAAGTGACTTTACTGCCCCCTGTTGTTTAATAGTCATAACATAATGTAGTATGTTATAATATTGCAAAGTTACATATATACACTATAATTCTAATGTGAACTCTAAGTAAAACAGATAAATATTATTATTCTTAATAAAATAATAATTTAGATCCTTACGGTCTTGTATATGACTTTAATGAGGTGTCATTCCAATCCCAAGTCAGTTATGGTTGTGAAAATATGTTATGTTAAAAAATAATATGTTGTGTTGAAAAAAAAATCATATAAGAGTGATATCCTTTGACATAGAGACTTAATCAATAAGACTAATGCAATTTGTTGTTTTTTTCAAAACAATAACGTGCAGCAGCTTTTCACAATTAATCAGATTTCACCAGATATCATTTGAAAGAGCTTCTAACAGAATTGGTGTGTGGTTCCGGACTAAATGTGATCATTATTGTCAGCTACATATTCTAATTGTGATGATTTGAAGAAAGATCAATATAATTTAACAATAACAACAAAACATTTCTTGTGGACCTTTGAATATATGGTCATGCATTGTCATAAATGTGTCTTCATTTAAATCTGTTTCATACAGAGTTTGTCTTTACAAAGGCAAGGGTGGGATTTAAGTTTCACTTCTAATTTATCATTCAGAGCACATCAGTGTCAAATGTCACAAGACTGACACTTGCAAATTCTCTAGTATTGCATGTCTGAAAATGCTTTATAATAATTAAAGAGAAAACCCATTTGGGCTAGACTTCCTAGGGCTACAACTATCATCTGGCTCTTGTTCAGAGCTGTCAGGTTACCACAAGCGCTATTAATTCATATCCCAGAATCCTTTTATCATAAAGCTGCAGATTCTTTTCTGTATAGTTTGGCAGCCAAGCTGCACTGCTTTTACGTTTCTTGTAAATGCTGTATCGGGCTTTGTATATGTCTTAAAAAATTGTGCCAGCAAAGTGTAACTAAATAAATATGGCTGTCCTGATGTCATAAATCATAGCAAATAGAAGCTGGCTCGCTGCTGTGAATACGTTATGAAATATTCAATAAATTTAGTGCACATTGCAGTAAAACCATAAAAAAACACATTTGTCCTTTGTATATCACTAACACTTATTTATATTAATAATGCCATAATTGCTGTTGGTCATATAGTAATAGTTATCTTTATTATCACCAACCAATAATTGCACAATAAATTGCACAACAAACCAACAAGCTGTTGTGCTAACATGCATTATAAAATTTAAGGAGCCTGACACTTGCTATAAACTCTGGACTCACCTTTTCTCTATGCAGTTTTTATACATGATTAACTGTAAAAAGTTTGAACTGAATAATAAATGAAATTATCACTAGGAAAAATGCAGTGATTTAAGGGAAATTATTAAGCCCCTATATTTACCAATTTCACGATCTCTGAAATTTGCCCAAACCACTCTTATTTGCATTGGTATCTTTTTTTGTATATATACAGGGTTATTCACAAAGCTGCCGAAGGCAGCCGTGTGAATAATCGACCCGAAGTGAAGTGAGCCAAACGCTGTGCGGCTATTCACTTCACGCTTGTACAGCTGATTTCAGCCATACATCGGCTGAAATCAGCAGCACATTGACTTGCTTCGACTGGCTTCGGGTCGGCCGAACATGCTCAGCATGCTCCGTGGTACCGAGCAGAATAGAAAAAGTTTTTAAAAAGTAGAAAACGATTGGGTGGAGCTAGCAGTGACAGCTAGCTCCGCCCAACTGTTTCCTATTGGTCGGGACCTGCTCTAGCAGATCTTGGTCAATGAATAACAACTGGGCGGGAGCCAGCCGTGATATCACCGCCGGCTCCGCCGAGATCTCAGTGTATAATGACAGATCAGCATCGCCTGGTTACCAGGTAACCAGGGGACACTGAACAGTCATTACAATGAGATCTCAGCGGAGCTGGCCGTGATATCAAGGCCGGCTCCGCTGAGCTCTCATTGTAATGACAGTTCAGCATCCCCTGGTAACCAGGGGATGCTGATCTGTCATTGCAAGTGGTCGGAGATGACTGCTAGCTCCGCCCAGCTGTCAGTAGCAGGCTTTCAGCTGGCCAATGCCCAGTCGTTTGGCCCGCTTCGACTTTCAATCAGCTCAGTCGAGCCGAAGCATATGCCTTCGGCTCGACCGAGCCACTCGGCCAACTTCAGGAGCTGTATGGGCTATAGTGAATAGCCCGTACAGCAGCCCTTCGGTTCTACAGAACCGAAGGGCTCAGGCGGCCGAAGCTAGCCAAAGGACCAGCCGGAGCTATGGCTGATGCTTCGGCTAGCTTTGTGAATAACCCCCATAATCATACTTGTGTGCATTACATTTTTTATTTTACTTTTTCACTGCCTTTGTTTTTTCTTTCTGTGAAAAGAAAAACATAAAATAATAAAAAAAGGGGCTGTAATTTTGCAGAACAGATCCGGGATAATTGAAATAAGCCTCTAAACCTCATGAGTCATTTAAAACCATTGCACTCTCAAAACCCACCCCAATGTTGCCTTGACCATTGATTACAATGCATTTTTCCAAAATGGCAAAATTGTGCTGAAACCTCTTACATTTTGCAGAATTTTTGGGGAAATGCAAACTTTCAGTTTTGCTCATCCTATATATCACCCCAATGTGCATTTTGAGTGCACAGGCATGTTGCTGGGGACCATGTACATCTGCTTGTTGGTAGTCTTATCAATGATGAGAACATGTGCTGAGAGACCCCCTAATCCTTTAATGCATTATAGGGAAAGTTGAGCCTCATTCTGCATTACTGATATATTTTATTATGTCAGAATTGTTTCTGCTGCTAGAAATCTCAATGATAAAATGTATTCACAAAGATAAGATAATATGTATTGTACTTTGTATTTATTCTATTTCATGCTTACATGTGGTACAAATGTATTTATCTTAAAATGTTGTTTGCTGAAATGTTGGGTGTCAAAAACAATTAAGCTAGTTTTTGGCTTAAATATTACCAATATTACGTGGCAACTTATGCAACAGTTTTTGTTCATAGTGTTGTCTATTTTTTTTAATAGTAATTTGCTACCAAATAAAATACTGTAATATAGGTAGAAAATTCGGCAGCAGAATATTCATTTTTATGGTAATTTTTCCACATATATTCTGAACATTGTCTATTAACATTAAACATGCCCTTCTCTTTCTTTTTTCTCTTGTAGGTTCATGAGGGGAGACTACCACATTGATGTCTGTATCAATGACTATCTAGATGTATTCTGCCCTCATTATGAAGACTCTGTGCCTGAAGATAAAACTGAACGATACGTTTTGTTCATGGTGAACTTTGATGGCTACAGCTCCTGTGATCACACATCCAAGGGCTTCAAAAGATGGGAGTGCAATCGGCCCCACTCCTCCAATGGACCTCTAAAGTTTTCAGAGAAATTCCAACTCTTCACTCCATTTTCGTTAGGATTTGAATTTAGACCAGGAAGAGAATATTACTATATATGTGAGTATATCCTAAAATGTTTCTGTTCGTGTGATCTAGTGAATATACATATTATATTATTTAGCATGTGCTAAGCTGATCATGCTTACATATATGAGTCCTGTGAAAGTGGTGGCTTCTGTAGACCTCCAATATGAATTGGAGATGAGTGTTGTTAACCAGAGGGGAAGTGGCTTCCAGCTGACTTGAAATAAAAGTGAGAAAAGACCCACAGTAGAGAGAGAAGCATAATAATATAATCAAAAATTCCCAGACTATAAAGTTGATTTACTAGAGTAGAGCATATTTACTTTGCAAGGGAATCTTTACCACATTAACTAAGCATATGGTGAAAATTCAGTTTGCAAAGAATACAAAAATGTGTGCACGTTTGTGAAAATTTAAAAACAGGATTTTTGCTTGCACACAATTGGATGATTTAAGTAAGCAGAGCTTCACCACATTTGCTAAGCTAGGGGAAAATGCCAAATAAACAACCTGCATTCCATTAGTAAATCAACCCCTATCAGTCACTTTGCTCTGGATCTGCTGGTACGCTGTTTGCTAAACTACTGGTTTTTAGTGTTCTATGCACTTATCAAATATTTCTAACACTGCCCAGGTAGAATGTCCCCAGCTGCTACACCCTACCCCTCTAACATACTCTAAGCTAAAACACCCAACACTCAAAAATCTTCTCAGGTGCTGCCCACCCCTGCTCAGTAACTTTCCAGAGACTTGAATTGGGCCTTACTCCAAAAGCATGGCCTATTCAAGTCAAGGCAGGCAGCACTGAGAAGACTTCTTATCAAAGCATGTAAACAGCGAGGCTACCACCAACTGAGAGAGACTTGTGGGCAGCTTCTTTAAAGAAAAAGGATCAATACAAATAAACAATATATTTGTACCCTTCCTAGCCCAATTTCCTTATGCCTTGGGATCCAGTGCACGCTGCACTTGATCCCACTCCAATTCCTGCTGTCATTGCTGAGCAACATAATTACATAGTTTGCCCCCTCTCCCCTCATGGCTGCCCAATCATGCTGCTAGCAAGGAGATGGATAGTGTGATTGACTCTGACAGCAGCAGCTGCTATAGATGAGCCCTGTCATTTACCAACGCAAGGTGAGGGGATCCTATTAGAATGAGGCTCCTGTGTACATGAAACTCCACCTGCCTGTGCCTTTCTTTCCCAGCTCTGTGCCTCTCCTCCACTCTCTCACTCACCCCAGCAGCTTCACACTTGGGCAGAGAGCCCATGCCCTGCTCTAACATTAAAGGAGAACTATGAGGTGAGCGCTTTCCACTCACCTCATAGTTCTTAACACACTGCTACACAGTTCGTGTCAGAAAGATCTGCCCCTTAATCGATACAGTAAATCCGCGAGCAGCAGTCTCAGTAAATCCGCGAGCAGCAGCTCGCTGTATACTGCGGCGTCGCCACTGAGGACGCTAGTTTGTGTCCTCCCGTTACCCTAAGGAGAACTATGGGGAAAATACTTAACCCCATAGTTCTCCTTTAACCCTCTGCTTTCTCTGGCAGCCAGTTACATGGAGGGATGTGTCGTTCCTCACAGCGCTGCTTATTCTTTCATGCAACTGCTGTGGCTGCCAGAGGAAGCAGAAGGTAGTGTTAGAACTGAGCCTGGGTTTTGCACCCAAGTGTGAAGCTTCGGGGGGGGACGGAGAGAGTTAAAGAGAGACACAGGTGGGGAAGAATGGTGTGGCTAAGGAAGCAGACATTGATCCTGCTCTTGTGTATAGAGTGTAACACAGTACAGTACACAAGTGCAGTGCACTGATCTCCACTGTATTTCTTGTTTACTGTACTTTTTGTATGTGGATTATCTGTTCACAGGCATTGAGCAATGTGCCTCTATGTAGGTTATCCAGAACAACAGGAGGCACATTACCCTGAATTGGAACACATAGCACACAGAGTGGTGGGGGCCTAGTTCAGGCTGTCACCCATATTTTCACATTCAGCCAGTGGTGGACCTACAGTCAGCACTGACGGTGATTACAATTTGCTTTTATTCCCAAACAACAGCACAGATCTAAATGGAACTGAATGCTACAGGCTCAGAAGTCCCCTGGTGGATTCACAAATGATTTTTAGGTTATTGTGCTAGTTATTCTTTAAATTTTGGCATTATGCCAATCCTTCTCAATGCTTCATGTAGTGGAACAAAAATTGTTTATCTATACAACAACAATATGGTCAAACCTTTGTGTCTGTCTCGGTGTGTCCCTTATTTCAGCACTTTGAAGGATAAATATACAATTTAAACTTGTAGTTGTGACTGAAAGTAGATGTAACAATAATGCTTGAAGGGCATATATTTTTTTACTGATTTGTATGTACTGTACTGTATGTCTAGTCTGATCCCACTCAAGCTCACATATTGCTGGTTGGCTTTCATGGCTCTGTTTTCTTCATAAACTGTAGGTTTTCAATCTCTCAATCTATCTAGCTATGTAATCTTATCCCATCCTGTATATACAGAAATGCAGTGAGGGTATATAGTGAGGTAACAGCTATTTAAACAGTGCCAGAAAGTAATATTGGCTTTTCACTTTCAGTACGTCTGCAACACTCGAAGTAACATTTTTATAGGAAATATACATTACATTTCTGTAGCATATGGTTTTTGTTCCCCGCACTTATAAACAGACTCTTTGCTCCTTAAACTACAGTATAAAAATGGAGCATTGGGACAAATCTTTATTAACTGACTGCAAAAACAGTTTAGTAGTAGAAGCAACACAGCTTGTGCAAATGTGATTTCACTACTGCAAATTAAATGAGGTTTAGGGGGCCCAGGATGGATGTGATAAATTGTTACAAGCAAACCATTGCAAATATGGATAATAATAAATGCAGCCTCAAAAACAATATAACAAACTTTAGCAGTAATGTGAAGATAGTCCCTGTGTAGATAGTTGAATAAACATTAGCAAAAGGATTTATGCAGCAGCCTCAAAGGTTTACACTAGCTTAAACACTATAAAAAAAAAATAAAGCTGAAGTTTAATCTGCTTATATTTTCCCTTCTCTGATCCTTCCTTTCCCCTTTCATCAATTTTTTTTCATTTTTAAATAAAATCTTTTCTTATTATTTGTAAATAAAATCATTCTTTTTAACAGTACATATCTCATTTTAGTCCCAGTAATATCATCACTGGGTCTCTGTGCTTTTCAATGCATGCTAATCATGATGGCTGGTGGGAAATGCCAGCAGGGTGCTGTACATAGCTTCCGGAAAGCATCATAAAACCCTCAGTACTCTTCCCAAGGGCCCTCAGTTCAGATGCAGGCAGTGGGCTGGCTCCCAGTAGGTGTTATGCAAAATATCAAAATGTCTTTGGTAGAAGTTAGTCAGAAGGAGTGGGTGTTCCTAGGCAGACTGTATTTGCATGCCAACTGCCATAAGTAATGCCCACATATGATGCTGAGCCTAAATGATTGAAAGAGCAGCACAGTGGTTTAGTAGTTAGCACTTCTTCCTAGCACTAGGGGCCCCCAGTTTGTATACCAGTCAGGACGTTATCTGCAAGGAGTTTGCATGTTCTCCCTGTATGCTTGTCAGGGTTTCCTCTGTGTACTCTGGTTCCCTTCCACACTCCAAAAACATGCTAAAAGGTTAATTACATAAAGCACTACGTACATTGTTAGTGCTATATAAATACCAATAATAAATAAAGTCCAATGAATAAAAACGGTGGGTCAGAGACAGTAATACTGATTAAGAAAGAGCTAGATGATGCTGGGCATCCTCCAGTCAGGAAATGAAATGGGCTCTATCTGACTTGCTGCAGCTTCTAATGTACATTGTGGGAAGCTCACAGCGTGCAATTAAATTAGAGTAAGCAATTTCAGTACAGGAGTGGAGCCTGTACAACTGTGCAAGACTGAAGGTAAGGATGAAATTCAGTTTTAAAGTAATATATTCAATCATACATTTATACAAACTACAAAACTATCAACCTACATAGTTTATACAAACTATAAGTTTCTACAAATCAAATAATAATAGGTACAAATTAGCTTAGCCAGTGCTGCTCACACTGTAAGGTTTGTCATCCAAGCTTTATGTCTGAGAAGCTTTCCATTCCAAAACTGGCATTTTTATTTAATATTATTATTTTTATGGGTTACTTTTTCAAAACATGCAACATGTAATATATTTTACAGTAATGTTTACTTCAGTTCTCATTCATTTATTATTTTTATGGGCCTAATTCTAAGTTCCTTCTTGGATTCTCTTTCCCTGCCATTTTATAGACAGCACCATTCATATTTATAATAAATGAATTGTTTGGTGAATGTTGAAGTGAGCAAATGTTAGCAAATGTGTGGCTAGTGGCACTGTGAGTGTAATGGCATGTATAGGATTAATGTATTGCACAGTGTGGAATAGATACAAGAGAACTATGGCCCAACCTTTAAAAGAGAACTATGGCCCAACCTTTTTTTGCCATAGTTCTCTTTAGGGTCACAGAAGGACATATACTAATGTCCTCCTGTGACCCAAAATTCAGAATATAGCCGGCTATTGCCCGCTATATGCTGACAGCGGAGAACTGCACTGCAGACCGGACTGATCCTGACAATTTTGTTGGGATCCACTACCTGATTGACAGCTGCCTCTGCCTTTTTAGTCAGTGCTGGAGGAACGGAGAGGGGAGGGGGGAATCCCTGCGGGAGCCGTGACTGAAAGTCACCGCTCTCTGCAGGGAAAAGATCATGAACTCAGCGATCAGCGGTATGTGATCACTCAGTTCTCAATCAATCGAGCCAATCTGTGACAGCTGCAGTGTCACACATCAGCTCTAATTATGTGGATGAGTGTATTTCACTCTCCCCATTATTCTCCTTTAACAGTTTCACTTCCACAACAATGAGTAATGACCAGATAAATGTGAGGTAAAAGTCTGCATATCTGGTGAATGCTATTATTTCTAACTGATGATAACTACACTAATAGAAGTAGGCAAACATGGTTGTAGAAGATGACGGAAGAGATGCCTGTTGGAGTCAGATCTCCTTTTCAATATACCTTATAAGAACAAGGAGTTCAGGGGCTCAATTCACTAAGAGCTAAACACCTCTTTAACTGGGTGCAACCCTGAAAAGCACCCTCCCAGTGCTGAGGGCATGTGGCCTGGTATGGCAGGAGGGGGAGGGCGCTTGCCTGTCACCCCCTTTCCTGCCCTGCCAGGCCTGTGCTCGGATCAAGGGTCTGGTTAGGAATTTTAGGGGGACCCCATGTTTTCCCCATTTTTGGGGGTGTGGTCCCTCCTTAATATTCCTATCAGACCTTAAGGGATTGGTATGACTTTGAGGGGGAACCCCACACGCTTTTTTGTGTTTTTTAATGGGGTCCCCCATAACATTCCTATCAGACCTTAAGGGTCTGGTATCATTTTTGGAGGGAACCCCACGCTTTTCTTTTTTTTTTTAATGGGGTCCCTAATAACATTCCTGCCAGACCAAAAGGGTCTGATATTGTTTGGGAGGCGGAACCGCACACTTTTTTATTTTTTTACCTTATAAATATAACTTTTACTGCAGCAGGTTCTATACACCATACAGATGTGCCACTTTACAGGCAGTTTAAGGGCACGATATTTAAAGGAATTTTTCATTTGTATTGTTTCAGTTTAAGCAATGTTAAAATCCCTGCTCCTTTAAAAACAGTATTTTTTAAAAGTGTTTTTTGCATTGATACATGTCCCCCAGGGCAGTACCCGAATCCCCATACCCTTGTTATGGCCAATAACTTGCATATAAGCCTTCAAATTGGGCATTTGATATTCTGAATTACTTGTCCCATAGACTTCCATTGAGTTTGAGTTCAAACTTTTTCCACATACTAAAGTTCGAACTCGAACTGAACTGTCCGGACCATCACTATTCATATGGACACTTTTATACAAATGTCTCATGGGTTAGTGAAGTGTATCTAAAAGAAAGAGGAGGAGACACTGGGAAGCTGAATATGCATGATGGGCAATACAGTTGCTAAGTGGTTAGTACTATTGCTTTGCAACATTGGCCTTCTGGATGCAGTTCTTGCCATGGAATTGAGTTGTTGTGTCCAACCTGTATTTGCATGGGCTTCCAACTTCTTTTCTACTTTTGCACCACATCAAAACATGTTCTGATGAACTAACTACCTAACTATTAGCCATCACTGTAGTTTTAGAAATTTCACTCAGAGCGTATATTGGACGCTTAGGACTTTATTGTAATGATGTAAATAATTATTTCTGTCTATTTTATTTAGCTTCGATCCCCATGCATGTCAGAATTGATCTTGCATTATTGCTAGACATGCTGTGATCTCATCAATACTATAGTTCCTTTAGAAATGACATATAAATACATGCTTTTATTCTACCCTGGTGGTTTAATAGAGTTCTGTTGACTGACTTCATAGGGTTAGGAAAGTAATGCAGATTGGCCCTTGTTTCTCTGAAAGTTATAGCCTCCAGTATTGACCTGAGAACTCTACCATAATATGCAGCATTCTGATTGATAACATGCTTCTCATTAGCAAGCAGGAGGCCTTTTCATCTCCTTGTCTGACATGACACTGGTGACCCATAGCACTGTGCCTTCAGAGGACAGGAGTTTACTTGTCACTGCTTCTCCAAGGATGGGAGGCATGGTGAAAAGGTTAACTCAGGGGATAATAAGAAACATCAAGTCAAGGTGTAGGGTAGCTGAACTAACACACTTGTTTTTTTTATTTCCCAGGCATAGACCCTTGCATAGTTTGTGAGAGTTTATTTTCTCAATCAAGAAACCCTGTTTTAGAAGATCTAATATGAGTTTGATGAAACTGCTTAAATTATAACTATATGCTAATGTCAGGCTTATTCATTAAGGTAGAATGAATGGCAACGGGGAATTGTACAGTGCAGTTACCCATAACAGTCAATCAAATTAAATTTACAGTAGTCACTGAACAGGGGATTTGAATGGATGCTCGGAATTTCTGTACTTTGCACATCGTGATGTGAAAGATCCCAACTGCTTGTGATAATCATAAGACATATTAATTAATAATCACATAAAGCAAGTATTACAACACAGAGATATATTGTACAAAATAAGGGGCACTTCTTTTCCAGCTAAAATTGCTCTGGAAAAGTTAAACAATACTTTTACTACAACAGAAATCAAAACTCGCAATTTGAGACTTTTTCCAATCCTCTGATTCATTGAATGAAGACTATATTAAGGGCATAGTGTGATGACAGTTTGACACTTGCAATAATATTACTTGCTTCTCTATAATCAGTCCAGATCTGGCCAAATGTTCATGAAAATACTTTCTTTAAATGAAATGTAATCTGTTAAAAGGAAAACTAAAGTAGGGATTTATAAAATATTCTATTGATTAGAAATGTCAAAATCTATTAAGCAGAAAAAATCAATATTTATGAGAGTCCTGAGGTTTTATAGAAGCAGTATTAGTGCACCTGCAACAACACAATTGAGTATTGTCCATACTTTTTTTTACTGACAGTTAGGACCCGTACACCCCTGATGCATTTGGACTGTGCTGGGCATTTTTCCTTTTACCTTGTCACATGTGGGCATAGGGTGCTCCAAAAAAGTATGGCATGCAGTACTTTTTTAAGCGCACTGCAGTGAGACGAGGTACAACCACATCACACCACGGTGTGCCCATAGAACATAATGAAATGTCACTTGTTACAGTTCAAAAAAGTTGTAATAAAAAGAAGATACAGTGCAATGTGGCTCAATCGAGGGCATTGGCACTGTGCCGGGCACACGCAAACCAGCAGCTGTGGGGTTGAGCATGGCTGCTGGTATGAACAAGCCCTAAGAGTTCATTTTTTAGGACTAGCTTTTGGGGTCTACCCCTTCTTCTCAGTCCAAACAGTACTGATACACAAAGGTTTAGCAGAACATTTAGACAAGTCTGCATTGTTGGTTTTGCAGATTTGTCTTAAGTGTAAATTTTAAAGAAAGCATTACACTACCCAACTGTGTTGTTGCCATTACTGCAGATGTGATGTGCTAGTCCTTGTTCCCTTTATATACAACAACAATTACAACAAGCAGAATGAAAATGATATAACCCATTATGTAGACAAAGACATCTAAAAGAAGAGGGTCACTAGGGTATACCAATAAAAGAATATTAATAATCTAAAATCATATTAATTAAGAAAGGCAAATATACAAACTACATATACAACTTCACAATGCAGGCTACACATTTTAAACATTTTTTTAGAAATGCATGTACATGTGACCACCCAAGTAAGGTAATAAAAGTTCAATTTGGAGTTGCAGACTTGGCCTGTGATATTAATTACTTAATTTGATAATTAGCAGTATGGCTCAGAAAGAAGTAGTCATTCAAATTGTGCAATTTAACATCATTTATGGGGGCATGCATTATGGGATTGCCTGTACACCTAAACTGTGGAAGCTGTGCCCAAAGAAACTGTGGCAGCTGTGTCCCAAAAAAGCAGAAGGCCATGGACTAATCTCTAGTATTGTCTGTAGACTCGTAGCAGCTGCTCTTTCCCCATTGCTCATGTACGATGCCTTGTTTTGCACTGTCTCTTTGTGGAGTCAGCTATTTTGGTAGCGGCAGGATTTTGCTTCCTATTTTCTGTGCTGCGCTCCTTATGACTGGTGATCTGATAACTGGTAGGATAATACAGGTAGGAGAAGCAGCAGGAGTGGTGGAGGAATCACAGATCCACAGAATGAATAAAGCAAGAGATTACTGCAGGTCCTCAGGTACAGCTTCTTCTCCAGTGACATACCCAAATCTCACTCCAAATCTTGTGAGACTAGCAGTCAGGGGCAGCAGTCCCTTAGATGCTCTCACACTGTACATATATAGCTATGAGGTTGCAAGCACAGGATGTACACTGCTATTTTTCAAAAGAAAGACCAAATACAGAGTTTTCAGGGTACTTCTGTGAGTTTAGGTTGACTTCAATTATTTGGTTTTTGGATTGTTTTGAAATTTGATCTTTGGTTGGAGCAGCCTTGAATTTGGAAAATATCTTTCTTTTTTTAAACAAACTTTTATCTGTTTTTGCGGCTAAACTCACAAACGGGGTTAGCCGTACCTTACCATGACATACCATACAGAGAATACCAGGTTTTCTCACAACTACCTCCGCAATGGAAAATATTTTTAAAAGGACTCTGTCACAAAGCAAATGCTGCAGACTGATTCTGAGACAATAAACCTACATCTTTTCTCTGCATCATGCTTTTAAATTAGCATGTAACACCTTTGTAGGGAAATGACAGCTTCTATGAGAGCCTAATCGCACAAGTGTTTTGCCTTTTGAAAGAGTCCCTTTATAATGATTTTAATTAGTACTGACTACTTAAAATGGGAAATAACTGGATATCTTTACATATGTTCCAGTTTAGCTCATAAATCCCTCTTGTGATCTTCCAGATGGAACTCTACTTTCCTCTAACACTGGCACCTGTAAAAAATGCTGTCAATTTCCTTTGGTATCAGAAAGTAGGATAATTAAGCCGTTCGGTTGAGCCCTTTGTTCCTGTAGCTTCCCATCATATACATTATGCACTAAAATGTTGACATGAAAAGTATGACCTGCATATTGGCCTGAGTGAGGACCTTGAAGTGTGCATATAACGAACATTTTGTTGTTGTTTTGGATACAATAGAGGGTTAAGGTCAGTTTATTTTTTGCTGTCTGTGTTTCACTAGAAAGATTTCCCTTCTATCCTGTCCTGGGCATAGAAAATTAAGTGAGAAGACATTTCTTCTCTTGTCCTCTATTAGACAGTTGCCACTGGAACAGTTTTCCCTTTTGGAAAATAGGAAGATATACTGTCACCTCTTGTTATGCTGAGTACTTTAAAAATGTCACTTTCCAAAACAAAAATCAAGGGTGAATATACTTAATGGGGACACAGACAGTAAGGTTTGTAACCCTTCACAACTACAGTGATACCTTGGTTTACAAGCATAATTCGTTCCGGAAGCATGCTTGTAATCCAAAGCGCATGTATATCAAAGCGAATTTCTCCATAGGAAATAATGGAAATTCAGATGATTCGTTCCCCAACCCAAAAATATTCATATAATTACAATACTGTAATATAATACTGTACAAAATATAAAGAAAGATAAACCAATTACCGGTACCTTCGTGGCCGGTGTGAGAGGGACGAGAGAGAGGAGGATTATTGTGTAGGACGACTTTCACTATCACTAACACAATCACTGCTATCTCTTGACTCAATGGAATCTTTTTCATTTCGTGAAACCTTAACAAGGAATCTATCCAATGTGACATTGTGTTGTCGTTAAACAGTCTCATCGCTCGCACTGCTACAGCCTTATTCGGGTGCTGCTTTTCTACAAAATTTTGCTCTTATTGCAAGAAATTGCTTGTATATCAAGGCAACATTTTTTCAGAAATGTTTGCTTGTCTTGCAAAACACTCTCAAACCAAGTTACTTGTAAACTAGGGTATTACTGTATACACTTGTTCAATGTTTAATTAGGCTTTAGTTTCACTCTGGCTTATATGATCTATTTGTGCAGAAAAATGTCACTGAATAGAGCGACCTATGGTCATATGAGCTTATTTTTCAATGGTAAACATCACTTTCATAATCACATCTTTATTTGGATATCAAAAAACTAATCCTTAAATAACTATGTTCTCCCATGTACCTAGTATGCAGCATGAAATTCACAGTCCTTGCTTCTGTACACCAACTGAGCAATGAACTGACTCTAGTCTTCAAAGTGGCAGCTATTTTGAGGATGTGAAGGTTTGTACTTTGTGATGATAGAAACTGGTCTTTTAGGAGGTTTGTTTTTAAAACTAAGATGGAGCATTAGTGCATCCAATTTACCATTGTGAACGCTGGTATGTTGGTTTTAGCTCTAAAAGTCCTGTGACACGTTGTTCTTAAAGCAGGGTTTTGGTCGTGAGAAAAGTGGAAAAGTAAAGTATGCCCCCACCCCCGTGCTCTAACCTTAGCTTGACTCTTAGGCTGACCCTAATACTTAAGTTTCCCCTCACCTGAACTCTTAGGCTCAGGCTAAGCTTAAAGGAAACCTAAAGTGAGATTTTTTTTAAATAATATTTGCAAACAGGTTTAGTAATGTGAAAGATTTGCAGATTTGTATTACCCTTCACAGAGATCACAGTATACCTTCTCACTGTGTCATTCCAGAAGTCCTATCTTAACTTAAGCATAATTTTGGGGCAGCATTTACTTCCTGGACTAAGATGCTGGCTTAGATTTACATGCAATCATGTCAATCTTGAATATTGTAACCAGTTGACATGAATTAACATTTTTCTGGCAGCATTTAGGGTAGTCTTAAACCTGCAGATGATTTTTATAATATAAACGAATGGCGCTTAGAGCAGGGATTTCAGATGTAGATAATCTCACCATCGAGTGTCCTAAAGAACAATGTAGTTAATGGTTTATTCAACATGCCACAATGTACCTAAAATTGAAATAATAGCGTGGAGTGGATTGAACCTTCAACTATGTATGCAGTACAAGGTGATGCAGAAAGCAGAATTATAGGACAAATACTGCTCACGTTTGTTCAAAATAAAATCACTCTACTAGTATATTAATCAAATATCAGTATTGCTTAGCTTGCACATATATCAAACTCTAAATAAAAGGAATTAGCTGGGCTGCAAAACCTTGAACATTAAACAGCAAGCACATTAGAGGCTTTCACCACCATCCTATGTAATAGTAATGGACTGTCTCATTTTATCTTCAAGGGCACTAACTTAAATTGAGGCTGGCATCAACAAATCATGTATGCCTCCCTATTTCATAATATGTTTGCTCTTTGGCCAGTGTTTAAGGCTTTGATGGCTAATAGACAACTATTTCAAATATAGCAATATGTTCAGGTTAACTTAACAGGCGTGTTCATCGAATTGCAAACTAACATAGCAAAAAAGGATGCAGCATAAATTAACGGCTTCCCGTCTGGCCGTTGTAGTTAAATGGCCGGCTGGGAGCTTCTTGAATTTGAGTGGGCATTTTTAGACGTCCTCACCAGTCCCATCGGGACTGGTGAGGAGCGGAAAAACTGTTGAATTGTAAACAGCCAGTGATGGCTGTTTACATGCTAGCGGTCCGTCAGCTGTAGAGCCGTCGATCCTGAGCCCTGCTGTGCCCGGGGCGGGCCCAGGGCCCGGCGGCTCTGTCACCGGGTCACATGATCTGCCTCTGATCTCTTTGAAGTTCCCTAGGGGACATTAGGGGTCTTAGAGACCCTGGATGTCTCCATAAAGAGGACCCGTCTGTGTAGATTGGCTATTACAAAGGGGGCTTCTTAGCCTCCTATGTGATAGCAATAAAGTTAAGTGAAAAAAGTTACAAAAAATAAAAGTCACATATCACCCCCACATACACACACAAGCATGCGTTGGGTGCACCTACGTGTGAAAATTATGATTCCACCCATTGCACCACACATGTTACATATCACTGCGAACGTCAGAGTGAGGGCAATAATTCTAGGGCCATCAGTCACTGTTAACCCTAAACTGATGAGTGGTAAAAGCTTTTAAAGCATCGCCTATGGCCAATTTTGGGTATGGTATTTGTTTGCGATTTTAAAGCTTGACATGTTTGGTGTATATTTTCACGACGTGAGCCCATCTTTTATATTTTACCAAAAAGTTTGGTAAGAATAAATGTTTTTTAACATAACGTAGGGAAAACAGGGTTTTTTTTTCAGAATTTTCGGTTCTTTTTTCATTATATAGTAAAAAATAAAAAAAACCCAGTGGTGATTAAATACCACCAAAAGAAAGCTCTATCTGTCCCCAAAAAATTGTATAAAACTAATTTCAGTACAGTGTTGCATGACAGAATAAATGTCAGTCAAAGTAACACAGTGCTGAATACTGAAAAATGGCCTGGACAGGAAGGGAGTGTAAACGCCTGGTCTTCAAGTGGTTAAAGGACAGGTCCACCCAAAATTGATTTGTCAGTTTGCGATTTGTAGTTGAGCTTTGTACTGTGCAATTATCACTTGGATTTGGTGAAAGTTTCATTCATAGCATTTATTTTGTTGCTTAACTTCAAGAAGGTAACATTTTGTACTTCCTCACCTTCTGGATTTTCCATAGCAATAAAAACAGTGTAAGGAATCTAAAAGTCTCAGCCAGCTTAACTCCAGTCTAAACAATAAGTTCACTACAGAGCAGAACAAGGAACCCTAATGAATTTATTTCAAGAATCTTGGTTTTAGAAGCTGGTTGGCGTTTCAGCTTGAAGTGAGGTCCTGTGTTAGCCATGATCTTGGTTAAGAATATTACTTTGGTAAATATCATATTATATATTTGGTCAATATTAATTGAATTCAATACCTTTAAGGGCTAACTATAATGAAAATCATAGCAAGGTTTAGGGCACAGGTTCACGGCACAGGTTCACTGGGTTAGCCTGAAGTGTGCTTTGAAAGCTTGATATGATTTCTACTACAATTAGCTATTGAAGGTATTACCCTTGACTACTGCTAAAGCAATTTTTAAGGCATAACAGGAAAATTTGTTTTTTGCTTGATGTGGTGTAACAGGAAAATGTGTTTTTTGCTTGATGTGGTGTATTAGTGAATTCCTTGCCTGCCATAGGTTCTTGTTATCTGTTCCTATGAAACTAAAGATTTAGTTACAACATGCAGTGAGAAAATATTTTTTCTCTAATAACTTGAACTCTGCTATAGCTCAAGTCCTTTTTGTAAATATAGCATCACATAGAGTATGTGACACTCATTTGATCTTAAAATATGTTCATATTAAACTGTTGACTTTATGAGATAGGTGTTAGTACTGTAGTTACTGTACAAAGTGGAATGCAGGTTTACTATATTTTATAACACAGAGCACAATTCAAAGCACTGAGAGCAATTCATTGGGGGTAATTCACTAAAGAGCTGAAGGATCCAGCCGTAGCTACTGGTGATTATTTGTCTCTCTTCGGTCGCCGGAGCCCTTCGGTTCAGTCGAACTGAAGGGCTGCTGTATGGGTTATTCACAATTGCCCGTACAGCAGCCGAAGGGGCGGCCGTTCGTCCCGCAAATGACAGCTGGGCAGAGCCAGCCATGATCTCATTCAGTTGTAATGACAGATCAGTGTCCCCAAATGACTTGGGAATGCTGATCTGTCATTAAACAATAACAACTGGAAGGAGTCGGCCGTGACAGCACCCGCCCAGTTGTTATTCATTAGGTGGGACCTGCTCGAAGACTCTGGCAGGTGTCGGCCAAAAGGAAACAGTTGGGCGGAGCTAGCTCTCACTGCAAGCTCCGCCCAATTGTTTTTCTTTTAAAATGTTTTCATTTTTTTAATTCTCCTATTTATTCTCATTTATAAAATACATTTTCAAACTTTTTTTTGTCACTCGTGTCACATATTTTGAATAGCCCGTACAGCAGCCCTTCAGTTCTAATGAACTGAAGGGCTCAGGCGGTCAAAGCTGCGGCTGGATCCTTCAGCTCCATAGTGAATAACCCCCTTACTTTTTAAATGACTGTATGTCTGATTGCCAAGTCAGCAGACTGTCCTGTTTGGGACTAACATGAATTGACTGTTGCATGATCAGGCATTTGGTGTGAAACATCGGTGTATGGGTTATGTCAACAGAAGTGATTACAAACGCAAGCAGTGATTAACTTATTTAATTCAAGACACCATTTAAAAGAATGCAAAGACTCTAGGCAACCCAGGATAAAATGAAAAAAAAAGTGGAATGTAAAAAATGATTTGTGGTCCCTCCAAAATCTATACCAAACCCTTATCCAAGATAAGCTCCACCCAGCTGTCATTTGCATGGAGATCGGTCGGCTTCGGCCGACCTTTCTCCATGCTTCAGCTGTCACTTTTGCTCAGTCGAGCCGAAGCATATGCCTTCGGCTCGGTTGAGCCGCTCGGCTGCCTTCAGCTGCTGTACGGGCTATTCACAATAGACTGAACCGAAGAGCTCCGGCGGCCGAAGAGAGCTGAAGGATCAGCCGAAGCTACAGCTGTATGCTTCGGCTCCATAGTGAATAACCCCCTAATGTTCACAGGTTTTGAGCCCTGTTTATAAGAAACCTAAGGGAGACAACAGATTTTAACTGGTCAAGTCATATATTTTATGACCAGAAACATAAACTATTTAAAGCAACCTTGACTCTCTAAAAAGTGCTGATAAATGTGGCCATTGCAAATAATTATGAAATTAACTTACTTTCCTGCTGCCCATGCCAGCAAGCGCCACTGTAATAAGCAGAAATTGCCACCCCATGACGCTTTAGAATTTTTCTCTTCCAGAAATGCCAGATTCCTGGTTCCCTGCTGAGTTCAGTGGTTTCTTCTGACAACCCTTTATATATCCGCTTTGTCATGTAGTGAATGCAGGTTAGTGGGATGAACCACAGAGCACAGTGGGGGCCCATGGGATTGACACTCTTGAAAATGTATTTTTCTGCAAAATCTTTAGGCAGTGATTTATCTTCATTACAGATGTGTAAGCTGCAGAAGATGTGAGTATTTACTTTATTATTTGCAGGGGCCACAGTTATTAACAATTCTATGTTAGCTATGGATAAACTTTAAATCTAATAACATTATTGCCGGAAATAAGGAAACTCAAAGGGAATTTATTTGTTTCGGAGATGTAGGGTAGGTTGAGTGTCTAGCTGTTGCTCTTCTCATTCATAGGTTCTTCTGCTGATACCATGATTGTGAATTGCTGAGTTTGACTTCTAGCATAGCTAATTTTAGCCCAGACTAATTTCATTTGCCGTATATTCCTATAAATGCCATGGTTTGATTTTGTAAAAGCAAAAAGGTTGTTCACTTTGCAAGTGCATTTTCTCCTAGCTTAGTGAATGAAGTGATACGCTGCTGACTTCTATCATTCAACCAAAATTATTGTTTTTTATTTTCCTTGCACATGAATGGGTATTCTTTGCACAGTGAATTGTCATCACATTCACTAATTTAAGAGAAAATTACTTTGCAAAGTTCAAATTCCCTTGCAAAGTGAACAGTCTATTTGCCTTTAGTAAATCAACCCCTATATGGTCCACAGATGGTACATTATATAGTATTTATGTTTCCAGTTCCCTCTACTAGATTCTACAAAGAGATCATTGCACAGGTTGGTGAAAGAGGGTCTCTGCTGAAAAAACTGCTCCATATTTAAAGTAGAAGATCCGTGTTGCAGGTGCCTAGACAGCAATAATAGCTAGTTAGACAATGAAACCTGCCCAACTCCTCAGAGAAATTTGTCTTGGGTGAAGTTTTTTTTTTTGCCAATCCTTTGTCACTTTAATAAAGTAACTCTACGTCTAATAAAGTTATCTCATGAAAGAACAATATTCAAAAGGGATTTTTCTGTTTTGGAAAGGGTAAGGTTTAGTGTCTACCTGGTCCGCCTCTGATTGATAGTTTCTCTCACCCCTAAAATGATTGACAGGCTTAGTTTGGCTTTCAGCAAAGCTACCTTCATCCCGGACTATATACTTTTGCCATATAGTCCCACAGACACCATCACTGAATTTCATAAAGAGTGTCTATAACTCTCTTTAGAATTCCCTTGTGCATCTGCATGACAAACAGCGGTGCTTGAACCAGATTCATGAACTGTTGCATGTACCTGTTAGGGCAAGCACTGCCATTGGCAGTGCAGATGTACAATACTAGACACTCCATCCTCAGTGCAGCTCAGTAATACTGAGCCTGATAAAATCACAGGCTCAGCATTTTTATTTATGTATTTATTATTGGTATTTATATAGAGCTGACAATTTTATGTAGCGCTTTACACAGTGCACATTCAACCTCAGTCCCTGCCCTCAAGGAGCTTACAATCTAAGATCCCTATCTCACATGCATACATACGAGGCCAATTTAGACAGGAGCCAATTAATATATATGTTTCAGCATGTCTTTAGAGTGTTGGAGGAAACCAGAGTATGCAGAGGAAACCCACACAAGCACAGGAAGAATGCAAACTCCTTGTAGATAGTGGCCTGGCCAGGAGGCAGAAGCGCTAACCACTACTCCACTGTGCTGCCCAGGATCACTGAGCTCCCACGTGGCCACTGCACCTGTCACCCAGGTGCAATAGTAGAAGACTTAAGCCCCTTTCACAAGCGTTCAGGTTGTTAGTTTGAAAAATGGACAACAATGCATATCTATGGCAGTGCGGATGAAAACTGATGACTGAGGAAACATCAGTTTCAGTTGAGGTCCCCAATTAGAGATGGATCAGCTCTCCATTTTGACTGAATGGGCCTGATGTAAACTGGTGATCAGTTTACATCAGGTCAGGTTACGTCCATTTTTTTGGGACTGATGTTGTAATACAGCATGGTGATGAAGGAGATTTCTAGGAATTGAGCAATGGCATCACTGGTTGTTAATTCTGAGATTGACAGCAGGCAGTGGGTGCAGAAAAGATCTGATGGGAACTCGGCTCTCAAAGTTCCCCATCAGGTTCCACCCACTCAGTCATGTGAGAAAAATAAATGCAAACAACTGAGATGCTGGCTGACATCATTAACCAAATATGGCCATAGAGATGCATAATTGGTAGCTGGGACTCTGGCTGCCGGGTGTCCTAGTAACTAATGAATAGGTAGCTGTCAGGTTCATGACAGTTCCCAGCATGTATATGGCCCACTCTGAGCACTGGTGTACAACATATGGGTGTGCCAGCTTCAAAAGTAGTTAATACCAGTTTACAGATTGGAAAACTGGTGGTAATTATTTTTGAAGCTGTCACGGCCATAGAGACAGATTCTTAAAGTGGCGGTATTAAGAACTACCTGAATCTGTCACAATTGTCAGTAAAACTACCACAACTGGTGACAGGGTTTTCCTGAATTTGGCACAGGACCTTTTTAAAGGTCCATACCAGCAGAAAAGTGGCATTAAGGCTTTATTTAATTCCCCAACATGTTCTTATAGAAGGTTCGTGTAGAGGGTACATTGTAGAGTATTTTATTCCCAGTGATTGCCACATAGGTTGATGAAGGAGGTTGGCGCCCTGGAAAACAACCACTCTTTTTTACAAGTGTCTAGACAGCGGTAATAGCCACTTCGATAGAGAGACCTAACCAACTCCACACAGAAATCTTGGGTGGAGTTGGTCTTTAAGTTTGTCCTTGTCAATTGTTTCTCACGTTATATAATACTATGAATTGGTGAAATGGGTCCATAGGGTTTGCTTTTATATTTTGAAACTCTTTTAATGTTAAAGCATTATTGAGATATTTTAGAAAGAGATTTATGATGAGCACAAGTAATCTACAAAGCACCACAATACTCTGCTAATATGATTTAGTTACAACTTATGTTTGAAAAACCTATTCACATTGAGAAACCATGGAAAATAGGTTTTACTGTAAATGAAATTATTAACACAGGGCAAATTTGATTGAATGCAAATGTGAATATGTTCATTTTGCATAAAATAAGTATCTATGGATTCAGCTCGCTCTGTAAGCCAATTCAATTAAATCAATTTGTGGAATATAATTAGCTTAGTCCAAGCCAGTAAGATGAATGTTTAGATAAATACTTCACTTATTAGCTGTTTTCCTGATTTGGTCTAAATAATACAGCAGTTTTAATGTACATTCTGCTGTAGCCTGATAAAAAATAATAATACATACAGCAGTTTAAATCCTAGAAGGTACAACAGGGATGGCTAAGTAAATAATGTAATATAATACATGCAATGTAAGGCACAAAGCAAGCACTGCATTTTGACAGACAGATCAAGTGCATCAGATGGGCTCAATGAGCCAGCCATACAGCGTGCCTGGGACTTTGACAATTTGTAACTCCTATGGGAAAGGTTTTTCCAGAATACTTTTGCAACATTAAATTTAGTTATACTGGACTATAAACTAGGTATTACTGCATTACTAAAAAAGAGTATACGGTATTTGCAAAAATAAAACACAAAGATCTTTTTTGTTTTTGTTAAAGCAGTGACTTAACAATAGCCATAGCAGCCCACACATCTGCTATGGGGCCTGGAGTAGGAGGGGGCCCCATTAGGGTAGCTGATTAGGGAAACTAATTTTATTATAATATAGAATATCATTATGGTTATCGTTATTAGTACTACTATACCCCCAGCACTGCTCCCTAGTAGTGTACTATGTTGACAGACCCCTGCTGATTGTCCTTTATATATACTTCATGTTAAGATCAATTACACATATTGTCACATTTGACACTGCCAGCTGCAACAAAGAGAGTTAGTTGGGGGACCCCAAAGTTTGTAATGGGGCCCCAGGACTTATAGTTATGCCCCTGATTTAGTGTATATCTGAAGCTTTTTCTTTTTTTTTTAGTTTTTAGAGTTTTGGCTACAGATACAATGTAATTATTTCTATAAATGCATGTTTTCTTTTATGCACTTTGTAGTGGAGTGTGCATGTCCTCTACATCTTTCTCTCCACACTTTAAAAACATACTAATAGGTTAATCAGCTTCCAACTAACACTGGTTGTAGTGCGTGTGACCATTTATGACTGTGACTGGGACATAAGCCTGAAGCCACCTTTCAGAAAAGGTGCTTCTATGAATGGCTATATTTTTATAGGATCTGCACACACAAGACTGATGTCTAATTTTTTCCCTAGATTCTGCAATGTTAAACCAAATGAATGAAATGTTCTCAATCTCTCCCAGAAAATTAAATGGGGTGTTTTCTGCACTTGAGTTCCCAGCCTATACCACTGATGTGGACGTTAGGAGGAGTCCAAATAGTGTTCGAGAATCACCTACACACCATAGAGCGCTTGAACCAAACAAAATATATGTTGGTGATCGAAATGATGACACGGATGGAGCCGTGTAACAATCCAAGTAAAGATAGTAGTCGCCAGTCACCAGTGACACAATGTTGTCATGATGAAGGGACCCTGCGCGGCCCCGAAACATTGGCTTCTTGATGCATGTGATGTATCAATAAAAGTGCTATCCTTTTTGCACATTACAAGTGAGTGCTGGTGACTACTATCTTTACTGAGATTAGGAGGAGATCGCCTCTTTGTTGAATTTTTATTTGGTACAACAGTAACTACAACAAAATTGTGAACACACCAGTGTGGGTGGGGACAACAAAATCCCCAAAGTAAGGGGTTACAGAGCTGGGAACTAATTGAACACAGTTGCCCACATTGAAAACAATTCCAAGAACACCTTTTTTGCTGTGTCTACAGCAAGCCATTGTAGGCAACAATTTACTTTTAATTAAGGGTGGCACATTCATTTAAAATGGGCATAGTTCTGCAAGAAGCTTATTGTTAACTTATTGTAGTATTACATTTTAAAATATTGTATATACAGAAAGCTTTATCATAATGAGGACAGAAACACAGCCACAAAGGTATTGTTCATTAGTAAAATAATTTATTTAGCAGAAAAAAATAATGCAGAAGCACAGGTGCATTTATTATTTATTTGTTAAAGTGCCGCAACCTAACAGCTCATACATCGATAAACATCAATCACACTAAAAACACATTTGACATAAAATATTTAGAAAACATAATTTTACAATAACCTTTTAAGTATTTTACAATGGCTGTTGTGGCTGATAATGGGTTGAAGGTTTTTGTAGGTGGCAAAAATCCTGTATCCCATTAAAGACACATTGCCCCATGGCAAATTCTCAATCATGCATGGCAATGCTGCAAATCATTTGCACATATATTCCTAAACAGGACAGCAATTAGAAATCATTAGACCCTATGCAGCAGGCAGGGCCCCCCCACCCAATGGGGCTCAGGACAGGAGTACCCCCTTTTAGTGCCCTGGATAACTTCTTCTCTTCACTGTGGTTTTCATTAACCAGGCCCATATGATGACTTGAGCCCTCCTACTGCTATTCTTAATCACTAGTTTATTAAGTAAGGACTATAAGGCAAATATATCCTAGCACTACTGACTTAGACAAGCTGCTTCATTTGGTCTTTGGGCAGGTGGTTACATGAAAGCCAGCATGATATCTTCACATACAATCAGGCCTGGATTTCCCACAAGGCCACCGAGGCATGGCCTCGGGGCGGCAGAGCGCCGAGGGGCGGCAGCGCTGACCTTGTGGGGAAGCTGCGGGCGCCGGTGTGAGGTGTGACGGCGGCGGAACTTCGCCCACCGGCTCTGTAGTGTGCGGCCTTTTTATTTGTGCCATAGCAATAAAGTTAGGTGGAAACAAAATTAAATTGATTTTAAAAATAAGAAAATAATTATAAACAATAATAAGATAAAAATTATAAAAAAGTAAATTATAAAAAAGTAAAAGTAAAAAGATAGATAAAAAATCTAAAAAAATTTACATTGATTAAAAAATAATTAAACAAATAAAAATTTACAAAAATAAGAAGAAATAATTGAATAAAAAAATAACAAGTAATAAAAATAAAGAAACAGTAAAAAAAATTGAAACTAGCCCTGCCCCAAGGCCAGGTTCCACAATACGCCCCCACCACCCTGCCATCTGGTTGCCATTCACAATTGATGGGGACGGGGGGGGTGTATTGTGGAACCTGGCCTTGGGGCGGCAAGGAGAGTAAATCCGGCCCTGCATACAATGCAGATTGATGGGTGGGATGTCACCGCAAGAATAAAATAAAAGGTGCCCTACTGGATGAAGACATAATTGTGTAAACATTTTACATGGTTTAATCTGAAAATAAAACAGTATTCTGACTAAATCATGTCCTGTTAAATGTAAGATGGGAACTCATGTATTAAATTGCTAGTACAATGCCTTGACAATGCATGCATAAGTAATTACTAGATTACAAAGACACATTTGATTAATTCATGTGTCTGTATGTAATAAATATACTTTACTATAGAAATCTCGAATACATCATTGCTTATTTGTATCAACTCTACACCTGTGCAGACATTCATTCTCAGGGCATAGTCAGGCTAGTGATCTTTAAAAAAGTTTTTTTTTTTCTTTTGATTATATTTAAAGATCCCTTGAACCCCAACGTCCTGTTTGCCCTGGCCTTTTTTCACATCATAAGTGCTTTTATTCCCATACAAGTCAACGGGAATGCAAAAGCTGCTTGAGGCAGCTTAGAAAGAGTCAGAAACACCTATGAAAAAATCCATAAGGATCCACATCTGATCTAAAATGCAGACTGAATGTTCCTAAAACCATGCTACATTTGCTCAACTACATACAGTGCATCTTGGGAGCAGTAGTGGAGAGATCCTCTCAAAAATCAATCTTGGGGTGGATGTTGATCAGTGGAACCTACAACTACCTTATGACATTTCTCAGGTAAAGAGATTTCTGTATCTGGGTTTCATTTCCAACTGTCATGGCCAATATTAAGGAATCTTACTCAATCTGTTGGATTTTCAGTGATTGAGAAAGCAACAGGAGCAGAACCAAGCTCTTAAGAGGCTGACTGCTAGATTCAATAGTCCCTGTCTGCATAGTGCTGGCCCAACGCACTGATAACAAACTACCAATTCTAATTCCCCCTTTCAGTGCTGAGAGCCAATTTACATTTTTGAAGTGTTATAAATATAATTTGCCATGTGTTACCATAATGCAGTAGTAAAAATGAACCATAAAACCTTGAGTACAGTGTGCTGTAGTGTTACAACTCTATTTCTTGGCAACCTTTAAGGAGAATTTTACATCCACACACTACTTGTTTAGAGGCAGGCCATCACCTCATTAAAATGCAAGTTGCAATGCTGTATCCATAACACCCATCCCCAGTCACTGTCCTCACAGACACAGTGTCTGTTGCAATACTTTGCATATTTATTGACTGGAGAGAAGAAGATTCTAAATGTTCATTAATGTATATTAATCAGTTGCATTCAGCTGTAATAGCAACAACATATGTCTGCTGTATCAAGCCACTCATGTTACATTTACTGGATGACCATGGAATGGGGAGTCACCCAGCACACTGTGTTGCCATGGAGAGTCCCCACACCTCTTGACGTGCTGTCAATGTGATGGTACAAGGAACTAGAGTGTGGAGAGTGGAGCATGCTGCTGAGTGCTTAGGAGGGGATTCTAAACCTGAGGAGGGGATCTCAGGATACAGCCCAGGACATAGTAATTGCAGGACTAACCCAAATCCAGGATGGTTTCGATGTTAGTGGGAAATATCTCTACAGCAGTCCTTAAGACTTTTAAAACTGAACTATGGTCAGCTTACAAAAAATATCATGTGGTCCCCCCATTTGCTCAGGAGCTAATGCTTGTTTAGTCACTCCCACTCCTGGAAAATAGGCAGGACCTCAATGTCAACACATACAATACAGGAACAGTGGACACTGGTCCTTTATTTTAAGTGATGATTTCAGCAAGAAAGCAAGAGGATGGTCACATGACTGGAGAACGGGACTGGCATCATCGGTCTATGCATCAATGGAAGCCAGTAGAATTGTTGATTGAGGTTAGTAATACTCTCTATAATATCCTCCCTAGACTAAATAATCATTATTTACTAAATATACTGGGAGAGGGTGTCTTCAACATGACATTTTTTGTAAGCTCACCAGTGTTCTGTTTTAAGCAGCCATTTCGTCAGACCCCAATTAAACTCCTATATAGAAAAAATATAACTTTTGGGTGGATATTACTATTGTTATAACTGCGTTAGATGTTCTCATTTAAATGTAACACATTTACATCATAAACTTGCCACCAAATTTTTATTCAAATCTTTAGATGTGAAGCATTTATTTCATCATTAAATTCCCCTTCTATTTTGAAGTACATTTCATAAAAATGTAAAAAAATTATTATATGAATATATTTTTGTATATTTATAAGGGCCTTGCTCAAATATGCATAAGATAGTTATCATTTTCTTCATGCTGATGATCCAAACCATGAAAGGGTGAGACACTCACTACTGCCTTTACAATGGGAGATGTATTCAGTGCAACATGGAACACTGAGCAAATGTTAAAAAAAAGAAAGCTTTCAGCAGGCATTTAGAATAAATTAGTTGTAGACCATTGACTCAGTGCCATCCATGAGGTTTTTTTTTCTTTTTATGCCTCTCTAACTCATCAAAAAGAGTTTATATATGTATATCCACATGACACAGGAAAAATAAACTCCATTTTACACCTACTGTGTAGAACTTCACATTACAGGTACCACTATGAACAGAAATTGCATGTTGTTGCTTAGCTTTTTTCACACAAGCTTAAATAATATAAAAATAATTTGCTATTTGTTTCTTAATTTAAAGTGTACTTTATATTTCAGCAAAGTAAACAAGAGTAAACCCGTGCTTTGTCCATGCAGGGCAAACAAACAAGTTCTCTTTAATGAAGACCCCACAGACACTTCATACTAACCATCCTTTGCTCATCTGCCACTCATTTTGCCTGCCAAGAGTGAGAAGAAGAAACCCAGTAAAAGCTCCAGGTCACAAGTCATTGCTGAAGTATTTTTTTGCCACCCCCCTATGTGACAGCACTGGGTGCCTTTGCAGCCAATGACTAAGTATCAGCAATGCCGTAAGAGAGTAAATCAATAAACAAAGATGTCCCCTGCACACCATACAACAATTTGGACCAGTGTTTGAAATAGTGGTGGTGCTTGTAGTGATGACCACGGATGTTGCCGTGCATATCCAGAAGTAGCAACAATGAAGATCACCAGCACTCGCAGTATGATAATAAATCCAAAAGTTCTATTTATTGTAGAACAATGTCACATGTGTAACATAGCCAATGTTTTGAAACCACGTAGGGTCCCTACGTGGATGTATTATTATGCTGTGAGTGCTGGTGATCTTCATTGTTGTTACAGTAGGAGAGTAGGTCACATGCTCCCAATACCCAAATGTAATTCTATCATTGCAGCCAAACAGAATGTGAAGAAAAAGGTGAGTTTAAGCTGCTGGGGAAGGGCTTCAAGCTGAATCTGATATTTGGCCATGCATGAGTAAAGCACATGTCATGTTCTCATTACTTGAGCAATGTTAAAAGTTGAATGATTCCTTCCTTCCCTGAGATTGAGAACTGAAACACATCTCTACCCACTGCATATTCAAGCAGATGACAATCCTGGTCCAGCTTTGCAGCTTCCAGTGTCACATTTTCACACCTAACCCACTAATTGAACAATGAATCAAGATCCACCCCTCTGCCCAATGAGCAGGGAGATGATCTAGGAAGCTGTAAAACTCAACCAGTAAAATAGTAGACTGATCATCCTGGCTATTTAGTGTGACATGTGTTAAATACAGAACTGGTTGAATAGAGATGCAAACTCTGTTGGCCCGCAGTTCCAATTGAACTAAAATGAAACATTGAGCAATGCATTTTAGTTGCACATTGACAGACAGTTTGTGAAATGCATACTATCTGTCCAGTCTCCTGTTTATGTTCTGTCTGTCTCATTTCTGACATGCAAGTCAGAAGGGATTCAAATATTTTCTTAAATTTGTGCTAAACCGTGTCTAGCCAGTCCAGAACAACAAATGAGCTTGAGTCTTATATTTCCCACCAACCTACCCTAAAAGTATTGTTGATATGCATGCAGATGTTATTATTTCAAAGCGATCATATATAGGATTACTGGCATGTTAAACTGCACCTGTGGTAGCTTTCATTCAAGGAATGCAGCCATATGATATGACACAGAACCTTATTTTATGATAGCCTGTGCTTGCCGAAGCAAAACAGTATAAATTAGTCTGTGTCACGTCCGTGCATTAAAAGTAGAATTAGTAATCTATATTAATCATAACCATTTTCCAAGTTTAATAACAAGCAGAGTGGCTGCCAAAGTGCTTTCTGAAAGACATTTTCCCTCCACACTCTTATGAGCAACAAAACAGTTATTCGACCCCTTAGATAAAGATTAACAGTGCCAACAATTCATTTGAGAAAGAACATATTTTACTGTGGTTTCCAATATTGCTAGGGTTCACTGCAGATTTTATTTGTTGTTTCTCAGATAAAATTATACAGAAGAGACATGAGACAATGTAATTCCTTTTTCCAAAAGCTGAAAGGTTAATCAACAAAGCCTTATGTGGCTGAGATCAAAACCAGAGTTTGTTCTGTAGTAGCATGCTAAACGCGGGTTACGTTTGCTACACTTAATTGCCGTTAATGTACTTCTGTTTTGTAGACTGCTGACTTGTCTTTCACAGCTTATAGTCATAGGAATATGGCACAGTATGCCTGCGTGCTCTGGCGATGTCATACCTAGCTCAACTGTTGATCAAGGCAAACTTGCTATTGTCTATATTATGCGCTCCGAATTGCACTGGGAATGGCTTGGTGGGAGAGTGAAGCACTGAGGTTACTTACAGGGCAGATAAAGGAAGGCATGGTAATTTCTACTAATTCAAGGGGCTCTCTTTTTACAAGCCTTTAATTTATACCAATTTGAAATAACATCATAAGCCACATTGATTTAAATATTTTGAGAGGCTAACCTGGAACAAGCAAAGATATCTAGGGGTTGATTTACTAAAGGCAAAATGGGCTGCTAATTTTACAAGAACATTTTCACTTAGCTTAGTGAATATGTGAAAGTTCACTTTGCGAAGAATACCTAATTCCATGCAAGGAAAATTTTTTAAAAAAGTATGTTTAGGGATGTTCAGATACCAGTATCTGTATTGGTGCTGATACTTGACATTTTCATGAGAACTACCAGGGTTGCAGCTGAGACTGGGCCCTGTCGCCCCACCACTGTCCTGAAATCAGTAGTCTGTATTGTTTTAGAAAAATTATCACATGACACTAAAAAAGAAAGGTATCAGTAATTGGTATCTGTGAGTACTTAGACATGTATTGGTACTTCTACTTGGTCTGGAAAAAATTGTATCAGTGCTTCCCATATGTACACACATATATATATATATATCTAGATATGTATATATATATAACACATCATACATTAAAACAGGAAGGCACGAATCACAGGAGCCCCGTAGCCAATGCGCCTTAAAAATGGCAGCTGCCTCCTAACTTTTGAGTTTTTCTCTAGTCTTTCAATGGAGTTGGAAAAGTATCAGTACATGTACGTGTACCTAGTACGGTACTTGGTATGTGAGCATCCCTAGTATTTTTGCTTGCACATGATTGGATGATGGAAGTTGGCAGAGTCACCTCATTCACTAAGCTAAGGGAAAATGATCTTGCAAAGTAAACAGCCTATTTGCCTTTAGTAAATAACCTTATAAAGTCAGTGTGAATTCAGAGCTCCTAATCTGTACACTCAACAGAAAAAGTACTGCAGCCAGCGGATCACTATGACAGCCAGGGAACTAGTGTTTTCAGAAAGAGATGTAAGCAATGGTGGCCTCTCTAATTCCCCACTACAGATGGCTTTTAAATGACACTGCCTGACATTAAATAACACCAGCCATGCTGGTGGATTGGAAATGCTAAAGT
>NW_017307162.1:143154-161151 GCF_000935625.1 Nanorana parkeri | reverse complement strand
AGTTTGCTTTTTCCATTTACTGAGATGTATTACTGTGCCGACGTCCACTGACATCTGAGCAGTGGTTTAGTCTTTTTCTGTCTTAGATGTAATCAGTTTTCACTGCCTTCTCATTTTACCGTTGCTGGTAAACACACTTTATTAGTTATTGTGGCAGTCCCACAAAGGAACTGCCACAAAGGGATTTGTTTACGGTGGCAGTAAACAAATACCTTTGTTTACTTCTATACAGGCATTAGGTTCTGGAAACACACACACACACTACCATAGTTTATTAATCTGTAATCTTCAAAAATTGTCATTTAAAGTTAACCAACAATCATTGTATGCCCATTTTAATGATTTTGTCTAATGTACAAAAAAAATGCCTTGTATATGGTGTGGTTTGGAACCAACTCTTTTTTTGGCAACTGAGATTTGTATTTCTCAGAATAAGTCAGGTTTATTCACAAATGAGTGAAGAGTTTGGAGAAGGCAGGAGAAGTGAACAATCTAGGACAACATAGCTGAACTGAAAAGTGAACTGAATTGGAGATTTTTTTACAAATCAGCTATGTTGTCCTGGATTGTACACTTCTCCTGCCTTCCCCAAACTCTTCGCCCTTTTGTGAATAACTCGTCTAGTATTAGTTCTTCTTCTTGCCTACTCTTTTTTTCCTGGTGAGTAATTAAAAACAGTTTAAATGCATTTATCAGAACACACAGAGGTAATCTTGACTTTTCATCCATTCTACTAAACACTTCTGTGCTTAGTTTATAGTAGTTTACTATTTACTGTAAGTATGCTAGAAAAATGGAAAACAACTTCTAACTTTACATCTGCAATTATTATTTTAACATAAATCTTAATTTATTTAATCAAAAGTTAGACAATGTTGATCGTGAAAGAAAAATCAGTCAAATCCATAGAACTATTATAAATTTAACTTACCTTTTTAATAAAATAAGCCATTTTGCTAAACCCTGGATTAAGCAATTTATAAATAGCTATTTCTGTACTGGTGCAGTACAACTCCATCCATCGGATGGTTGAATCAAAATTCTCACAAGATGTAGCTCAGCAACTCTGCTGATGGTAACTGTCATTACAACCTCGAGTGTACTGAATGTCAATGTACCATTTTAAAGATTGAAATAGACTTTATTTAATAAGTTAACCAGCCAAGGAGAGTACTTTAAGTGTTCTACTAATATACTTTTCAATTTTACATTTGTCAAATGAATTGGCCTTTTTCCATCTGCCTTTCAGCAATAAAATTACTACATATGCCCACACAAAATGCTTCTAAACAAAACTAGTTAAAGGATTTCCTTGACAAATGAAAATCCCTAATTAAAGTTTAACTATGATATAATATGAAGGGGTCCCTAAGTAGCTTACCAACAGAAAAAAATGGGATGGGATATGTCATAACAAATCCAAGAATGCTTAAGTGGTTTCATATGATATGTACTATGGAAATAAGAGGTGACCCATTTATGCAGCTCTTGTGCTGTTACAATGCGGACACGAGAGGGGGGAGGGGCAGGACGTCTTAAGACGCCCTCCCGCTCTGAGCAGACGTCCATCTGGCCGTTCACAAACGGCCATGGACGTAAGGTAGTTAAACCCCTGATACCGGGGTTCGCTTTTCTCCCTCATCCCCTACTATACTTTATTAATTGATGAGCATCAGTTTTTGGGAGATGTAGTTTGTTGTTGTGAGGGTGTGCAGGAAGACATAGGGAGCACTGCAGATCCATCCCTCAAATGATCTATGAAAATATATTCTTCAGCTGATGATTCTGTCACCTTGTACCGGTAAATATGCTACTTGCTATGGCATTTTTTTTTTTCATAGAAACCTCAACCACCGAGGCAGGGACATATACAGTATGTATTCATATATCATTGGCCAGAATTCAGCGTACAATCCAGGCAAAAAAGTTACATTATTACTCTGCTGGCTCCTCCTAACTACTTATCATCTATCTTATGTTCTTGTGGTGAATTCCTTAGTAAAACAGTTATTTTAATACCACAATTCCAGAGTCTACTCTTTTCTAGCAGACTAAAATTCTCATTCTCCAAACCTGCATGAGATGGTCCAAATAGTCCTTGATGAAGTACAGCATACAGTGTCATTACACTAACATACACCTACAGTAACATTACATGATATCAGCACAGGGTGTGAGGCTATTCTGTAACATAGGGGGTTTTTCACAAAGCTGCCGAATAACCAAGCCGAAGTGAACAGACCCGAACGACGTTTGACTATTCATTTCAGCTCAGTATGTAGGTAAAATCAACGCCAGCTGCCTTTGGTCAGTCGAATATGCTCTGCCGAAGTGCAGAAGGAGTTCGACTCAGCCGATCCACCATCTGGATCGGCTGAGCCGAAGCTTCGGCAGCTCACTCACTGCCGTTTGCTCCTATTCACATAGGGACTGAACGGCAGTGAGTGAATAGCCAATGGTACAGCGCAGAATAGAAAATAGTGAAAAAAGTAGAGAAAAAAAAGGTTAAAAAAATATTTTTTAAATGTAAATAAATACTAAAATGAAAAAAGTTTTTTTTCTGGTGACAACTACACTATTACAAAAAAGGCTTTATAAACACTTTAATATGAGTGGGGCGGAAATCAAGCATGGCTTCTTCTGATGTCTCTTTAGATAACCCGTAAAGCTTTTGCAATCCTTTGTCATGTATTAAATGTTTATTTGTAAAAGATTGCATATATTGTTTAATTATATAAAACATCAATTCAAAACCCTACAAACCATCAAAGAAATTGAGAAAAAACGATTATAGTACCCCTTTAAGATAGCCAGAATTATGGCAAACCTATGCCAGAACTGCAAGGACATTTACTATATATACATATGCATGCATATTACATATTTTATAAACATATATATTTTTAAACATAGGAAAGGTTTTTCCTTGCCTTTGTTATAATGCATTCATTTTGGTTTCTTGCACGCTCACAAAAGTGTCCAATATCAGTATGTAATTGTTTATAAAGTCCTGTAAATAGTCATAGTGGATTGCTGTCCTCAGCCCAGCATTTCTTTTGCTGGGTTCCATCTGCATTGGTTGTGTGTGACATCATTGTCTAAAATTAGGAATGTAGCATATGAATGCTGTATACAATGTACTGACAACAGGAAAGAGACGATTGAACTGTCTGGCCATCTGAGTATCATAACAGTTCTGGTAAGGGAATAGAGGACTTGAACACAATTAACACAACTGTGTATGGTTTATGCAGTCGTCTGATATATCTCACACTCCTTTTCAGGAAAACTCTAGTTTCATGCATTCCCTGCAACACAGGTTTATTTTTGCTTAAATAATGTAACTTTTTTGCTTTTTTGGGCTCTGCTTCTAAAGGGATAAAGACACAGCAGCATTTCTTTTTACAGCTCTAAGTGAATAAGCTAGTGATAAAGAACATAGGTACTTGGCAAGTAATGTGATATTTGTTCTGACAGTATTTTTAATACAAACCAAAAAAACAAAAATGTAATATATTACAGCTTATTAGTCATTTGATGTGGTGTCTGCATTAGTTTTTTTTTTTTCTTAGGAAGTGTTACCTTATGAGTTTATGTCAACAAGAATAAGTTAATGGACTACTGAGATTCAGGATGATGGACTGTGGAGAAGCAATATGGTTAAAAACATTTGTGAACGACAATGGCAGATGCTCCGAGAGTTAATGGAGATTAGACATAAACCATCATCGTTTTGTGTGTGGCCTAGTCTGACTGGCCACAAGGAGGGTACTGTTACCTTATGAGTTTATGTCAAATCTTCATAAGACATATGTATATAGTTTTATTTCTTGTTTTAAATATTTCACCTGAGGTGGGGGTAGCTTGTAGGGAAATAAAGTCTTTGTTGTGCTTATCACTGTGGAGGGGAGTGGCAGGCCCAATGAATTGCAAATAGGGCTATTGTCGAGCCCAGCCTGTTCGGATAATTGCATCAGGCTTCTCCTGAGCCAAGACCCTTTGATCTAATAACATGTAGACTGGCCAATCGTAAGTGAGGGGTGTGGAGTTGTAAAGATGGTCTTGGAAACCCTCCAATCTCCATTAGGCCTTGGGAGGCAACCAATGGGAGACTTGACATGCATCCCCATGGACACCAGGGGTATATTAATGATTGAGGAAAGAAGCTAGTTCTCTTTCACCAGGATGGGGCCCTCATGTGACGATTAATGGGTAACTATACATATAATCTTTCCCCCACTTAACTGTATGTCTGTTTGTCTGTTAGATACTAATGTCTGGGTATTTGGCATGTTTAAATCTTTTCTTTGTATGTTGTAGTTAAATAGATTGTTGGTTCATTGTATTTAAGTCTTGATACTATATACCAATACATTCTGTTATTGTGTTGAGCTTGAAAATCTCATGAATGAATCCTTAGAATCTCATACCTGTAAGTGTGAATGCTTATATAGCAGATCATAACTTGAAATAGTAATTCAGGTAACAGAATTAAGGAAAAAATGCTGTTGATTCTGCCAGAAGTCTTATATCCGTGTAACTTAACTAAACCTGAACTGAAATGTCAAACCATGTTTAAGATTTCAGTGCTTTTCCAGTGCTCTTCTTTGAACTATAATACTCTACACCCATTTATCAAGAAGAGTAGAGGGTTATATTTTTTGTAGTCCTGCCCTAGGGTGACAAAGCTGCTCTTTTACACATACAGCACAGTGAGTGAGTGTTGTCACCTGTGATACTGGCAGGATCAGCAGGTGAAAATAAAAGGAAAAAAATGAATGCAGCCACCAGGTCTAAAGAATGGTAAGCTGCAATATATAACATTTTGTGTTTAGGTACATTTTAACGGTGGCTGTAGATATTTTAGCATAAAACATATGTGTCTCAGGGATTGACCGTGTTAATTCTATGGTAAATAATTACTAATCTCTATGTGGGCATTTCATGCTCATAAATACTATCATATTTATTTGCTGTAAAACTGGCATAACTGAAGAAGCAACAATAAGACAAGGCACACTTGCAAACGTTTACCCATATATATACTGTAGTGCAAAGAACTGTAATTCTCTTTAAATTAGTAATATACAGCAACAAGGACAGGGGTTATAAATGCAGCAAGTGTACATTAATTCTGTCCCCTGTGGGACTGTAAGGAGAACTAAAACAATGTACTATTATGCTCTCCATAAACTAGGCAATTTGATGACAATTTTAACCACTTTCAACAATCTTCTGACTGCAAAAATGACCAAATATAGTGAGGCAACCAACCACTAACAGTTTCTATTAAAGATTATTAAACAATCAAAACTGTTAGTGGTAACTATGTATGATCGGTTTGATCTTTTAGTGATGTAAAGCCAGCTGAAAGTGGTCAAAATTGCCAAAAGATTGTCATGTGTTTTGGCCAGATAATGTTCACTAAGGAGTAGAGCTGAGCAACAATGCTGTAAGCAGTAACAGGTAGTCACATGTAAGCTCATAGCAGTTAGCTGACCATACACTAGACAATTTTCAATCACTGTTATCCTTATGTGAGCCATTGAACATTGCAAGCATAATTGCAAGAAATCACCACAAACTAAACAATCTATCACCCACTATTTTGACCGCTATTTTCAGTTGATTAAAGTCAAAACTAGGTAATATGTTGAGTTGCTATTTTATTGATAGATTACGCTGAAAAAAAATATTAAACTTATAGCAAATTTCTTCAAATGTTTTTTTCCACTCTGTTCCATTGAGGAAATGTTTGTTCCATCTCCAGGCAGTCATTCAAAACCAGCATTTTGTGCTTTTGATTGTTTTGTGACTTTGGACAAATGGCAAAACAAATGGCATTAAAAGTTTAATTGTTCCATCAAATTGTGTATAACTAGCTTTACTCTGGTGTATGAAAAATGACTTGTGATTGATTGTTATCATTCACTGCAAAGGTGGTGGCAAAGTTACAAAATCCTGGGCAATGAATTCATAGTTTTTTTTTAAACTTTATTATTATGGCAGACCTACATAATATTAATATTTTTTTCAATATTGAATACAGGTCAAACAAACATACATTGCCCAGCAAAATATTTCTTTACATTTTCGCCCAATGACTTACAGTCATCATGGTTTCAAACAGCTCCAATTTTTTTTTCTAGAACTTTCTGTCCAGTACAGGATCACAAAGGGCAGAGCAGTCTCCAGAAGCTGTCCATCTACTAGCTTGGTAGCTTGGAGAAAGGAGAAGAGAGGAGCAGAGACCAGGAGAGTGGCTTGCCTTGTGTTGCCTGTGTATTTGTGGAGCTGCACAAAACCTTCTAGCACACACAAGGGTGGAAAAGAAGAAAAGAACAGTGCCTTCTCCACATGAAATACTGTTTTATTCATTAGTATTGATTAATAATACAGTATTTCTCAAGGAGAAGGTGCTGTTCTTTTCTTCTATTGCATGTGCTTTGAGGCTTCCCAACCTGTTACAGAACAGCAGCTCCCCCTGGGCGTTGTTATTACAGTTATCCTTCGGCTAGCTTCGGTTACGGGAGGCCTTCGGTTCAGTAGAACCCTACAGCTCCCGAAGTTGGCCGAGCGGCTCAGCCGAGCCGACAGCATTTGCTTTGGCTCGACTGAGCCGAGGTGAAATCTGAAGCGGGCCGAAAGCCTGCTACTGACAGCCGGCGGAGCCAGCCGTCATCTCACGGCTGGCTCCGACCACTTGCAATGACAGATCAGCGTCCCCTGGTTAGCAGGTAACCAGGGGACGCTGATCTGTCATTACAATGAGAACTCAACAGAGCCGCTGTGATATCTCGGCGGAGCCGCTGTGATATCTCGGCGGCTCCGGCAAGTTCTCCGTGTATAATGACAGTTCAGCGTCCCCTGGTTACCCAGTAACCAGGGGATGCTGAATTGTCATGAGAGCTCAGCGGGGCTGGCCTCTATATCACTGCCGGCTGCGCTGAGCTCTCATTGTAATGACAGCTGGTTCCAGCCAATAGAAAACAGTTGGGCAGAGTTAGCTGTCACTGCTAGCTCCTCCCAATCGTTTTCTATTTTTAAAACTTTTTTTAACTGTTTTTCTATTCTGCTCGTTACCACGGAGGTACCAAGCAGAATAGCTGAGCCGAATGCCGCTCGGCAGGATTTGGCTATTCACTCACTGCCATTCGGCCCCATGTGAATGCAGAGCATGTACAGCTGACCGAAGTGCAGCTGAAGGCAGCCAATGTATGGCTGATTTCAGCCGTACTGAGTGAATAGCCGAATTTTTCGGAGGTTCGGCTCAGCCGATCCAGATGTTGGATCGGCTGAGTCGAACTCCTTCTGCACTGAAATCAGCTGTACAAGCCTGAAGTGAATAGCCGAACAGCGTTCGGCTCATTCCACTTCAGGGTCGGTTATTCACTCAGCTGCCTATGGCAGCTGTGTGAATAACCCCCTAAAACTTGTAAACATCAAGGGACATGATCCATTGTCAGTGATTTAATCAGCATTTAAAATAGATTTAAACCTCTTGACTTTAATATCACTTTATCTATTAAATGGCTTTGTTGAGAGTTTGCTGACGTCTAGCAGAATGAACTTTTAAAAAATATCTTTGGTAAAATCATTTTCCTTAGCTGGTATGCTGATATGTTGGAGATCAGATTTCAATACACATAGCTTCTTTTTCTTTTCTTTAGAAACATCCAGATTGTTATTCATTTGCATGATAAGCAGATAATAACAATGTCATTTATGACATGGAACCCAGTGAAACCAGATAGTAAATACAGAACGTGTGGATTTTAGAATTAGGTTGTTATTTTACCATTAGCAATATAGAGACTTTGTTCCATCTTCAAAAACGCTAATCTTCTTCTCAGCCAAAACATTAAACCAACAGAGTTTGTTGTAATTAAATACGACAGTTGGTTATTTCTTTCTCACTTCTGGAGATGAGCAGCCTTAGCTTCCCATCCATTCATTGTAACATGTGTTCCCATGGTAGGACTCTTCTGGAATCAATCAATGAACAAATTGGGAAAACTTTGTAATAGGCTGGTAAGGAAAGGGTTTGGTTACCACATATGTGGATAATGCAAAGTTATCTTTACAAATCTCATTTTCTAGTCCCATAAAGCTGCTGCCTGAATAGCATTTCTGTGCTCGTGCCACATTATAAGACAGACTTATTGAACAAGCAATGTGGAGCTTTCTGTGTCTTTGGCGCAGCTGTGACATAATCGGCCTGCTGAGCGGAGCAGCACACAAGACATTTGTTGTCAAGTTCATATTTCATACTGGAGGGAATCAAAAATGATTGAACTCATACTGAAAGTGTTTTATTTGCAGAATCCTGTGCATACCAGAACCCTGATTTGGCAGAAACATCTGCTCTGTGATTGTCTTTTAAGGCCAGCTTCCTTCCTTTGCCAAAGGTTATCACTTCCAGGAAGTTTGCTTACCATAAAAGGGTCTTGTTGTAAAATAAATAATGTTCCTACACAGATTTTACTCATGGTACCTCAGAGATATGGACCCTATGTGTCAGATAGCAACAAATTAGAGTGGTATGTCTAATGTAAAGAGAAATGGAAACAAAATGATGAATGATCACATGTGTAGATTGGTAGGACTTTCACTGGAAAAACATGAATACTGATTACTTACTCAGTTGGTCCTTTTTCAAATAGATTTTTTAGTCCTGTGTTTTTTAACTGCACTGTTTTAAAGAAGAATTCTGGTCAAAAATAATCTTAACCCTTGCAACGGTACTACCTCTGCACTGCAAGGGTTAAGTGCTCGCTTTCTTCTAGGGGCAAAAATAAAAAAGGTATACTCACCTGATCCTTGGAGCCACCTGGCTGCTAGACTGGTCCTCATGGCTTCACTCCTCCTCCGCTCCAGGGATGGAATGGTCCTTGGCTTCCTCATGTCCAATACACTGTATTGGGTGTGATGACTTGCAGGACCTTAGACCGCTGAAGCAGAGGGAGAGAGAGGCTGCGGGGACAAGTCTATCAGCCAGGCTCAGAGGTTCAGGTGAGTATATCTTTTTCCAAATATCTTTAGAATGCACAGTATGGAATGCAAACAATAGCAAAAATGGATTGTTGGAGACAGCCATCTGCAGGACGCTCATCTGAGGATCTGAATGCATGTATTGCCACCATTATTTACACTCCACAATTTCCTCACATCTCATTACTTGCACACACCAATCACTACTTACTGGTGTTCCCCATACAGTTAAATTCTGTTTTGAGAAATGTGAAATACATGAACAATTTTAATTGATGGGAATTAGTTACTGATGGGACTTAATTTCTATGGAATCAGTTAAAGGTTAGACAGCAGAAACTTTGTAAAAGTAATGTATATGTAAATTTCTGAAATATAACTTCATAAACTTGTTAAAAGTGATTTTCAAATCTGTTTTTACCCTTCAGCGGCGCATTCCATCATTCAAGCACCTATGTCGCTTATTATGTACTGAGCATTTCTGTATTGAATCTAAAAGTCAAGTTATTTTACACATGTCAAGAGGGTTTAATGCTCTTGTTTGGTGAAAGGATTATTTCAGATACAGAAAAGCGAGCGGCAAGCTGTGTATTTTCTAATAATGTTCTTTCATGGAGACAGATAAATCATATATCTCAATAAATGGAATAGCTGCAACTTAAATGGAAGAGTTACTTAGAACTTGTATATTTCCACAACAAGATGTTTTCTATTGGAGAGACGTAATGCACTCCTATATATAACTGTACTTGAGAGGTTTGTCTAGACTGATTATCAGGTGCATAGTGACAGGATAACCAATCAAGTTATGGTGAGGGAGTCAGAAGAAACCCAAAAGCACTCCAACAGAAATGCTGGAAAAGTGCAGCATTCCCTTATTAAAGCAGAAGGTATTTACATGTTATCACTTCCACAAATTCAGAAAGGGCTATACAGTATTTCTCATTAAGAGGCAGAGGGCAGAGTGGGCCAGCTGTACATACAGAACCTCTGGTTTATTTTCAAGATGCAGCCAAGTATTGTATAGCTATTTATTGAGTCTTACATCTAACTGTCTGACTTGTTAGTCTCATCAGAGCAAATATAGAAACCATTACTTGTATGCAGATAACCGATCAGAGTATGGCCAACATAGACCTCAAAGCCCTCCCCTAGAAATAGTATGAAGTGTAGCATTTCTATATGGCAGACCCTGAAAACAAGAAGCTTATATCACATTTAACATGAACCTTTGCTTTACTCATGCAAACCTCCACACACGTTCTTTTTTGCTGCTCTACCACTCCATTTTGCTACCAGGAGTGAAGCCAAAGGCCAGTATGAACTATAGTTTGGCAGAATTATAGCCAACCCAGGAATGTGGATGCCCTGTGAGATAGCTAATTGGCTCAGCTATGTCACATGACTGAGTCACATACTCCTCCATACCTGAACGTACTGGGCATTTTCTTTGGCCCCTGAGGGGGAGCAGAGAAAGGTAAATATATACAGATGGGGGGGGTCATTACGGGCTATTCAGTATAGCCCGTACAGCAGCCGAAAGCGGCCGATCGGCTCAGCCACGGAGGTACCCAGCAGAATAGCTGAGCCGAATGCCGCTCGGCAGGATTTGGCTATTCACTCACTGCCATTCGGCCCCATGTGAATGCAGAGCATGTACAGCTGACCGAAGTGCAGCTGAAGGCAGCCAATGTATGGCTGATTTCAGCCGTACTGAGTGAATAGCCGAATTTTGGCTGGGTTATTCACTCGGCTACCTTCAGCAGCTTTGTGAATAACCCCCTAAATGTTTTAAAGGAGCACTTTTGAAGAAGGCTGACATAATACTAGGGAGTGCTGTATATACAGGATGTTCCTCTGTTTAGGTAGTCCTTATCAAAGAGATGTTCAATGACTAAATGTAAAGATGAGCAATTAGTACATTCCACTATAAATTCAGTGAAGTGAGTTCATTACTAACCCTGCTAGGTGAATTTAATGTACGTTGTAGGTGAACTAGTATAATGCAGGGTGAAGGAGCACCTACTACCAGTTTACTTGCTCCCACAAAGATGACACACCTGTTTTAAGAGAGCATGAGTTCCCATTTGAATTACTTCCTTTCAGTCACTGTATTAAATGTGGATCCCGCAAGAAGTGTCAGGGAGAGAATTCCCACCACTTCCACTTTTACATATCACACTTCATTTTTAGTGCAATCTGTGAATGGGGGGTGTGAATGAATATGAAGAATATTTTTATGTTGTATTTTATTTATATAACATTTGTCACCAATGGTAAAATGTATATTTAGAAATCTGGGAACTTAGCAGCCAGAGAAACAGGAGACCACATTTGTTATTAAAGTATTTTATACAACAATTTGAGCAAGAAAAGGGATTCTTAAGGTTCCCAAATGAGAATCTGACGCATACAGTAATATCATTTAAAAATAATTTTCATTGTATTACTCAGAAAACATGTTTAAAAGGCCAAACACAATTTGGACTTGTGAAAGAAACTTTATCATTTATAAACCTTGTACATTATTATCATTATTATTAACCTTTCACACACTAGCTCCCCTTTGCTCTCTATCACATACACACATTCCATTGTTCTTTTGTTTGAATTCTCTAGTCTGCATCCATGTTATGCTGAATTAAAACTTTATTTCCTTAAACGTACATGCTTATGCAAACACTTGTGTAAGCTAAACACTCGAGTACAAAACAATAAACTCAGGACAGCTTGTAACGAAACCTTGGGTGTCTGTACAAGCTTGTTCTACAACGTACATCTACAACTTAATTGGGAGACACTTCTTAACTATCTTACACCTTTTTGTTGTGCCCAGATAAAATGCAATAGCAGTCTCAACTTGATTCATATTCCGTTCAAATCTAATTAACTCACTGTCTCCTGGCTCACCTCAATCCCACCTCATTGTTTTTATATCACATTAAAAAAGATCATCACAATGTTTTTCGTTCTTATTGGCTATCTAGGACATACAAAGAAACACATGGTGGGGAAGACTTTATGAGCATAACATGCATTTCTTAGACTAATGGGCCACTTCTTCAAGAGTTAACAGAAAGTTGACAATCTAAAAATACATAAATAAGTGACATTTTTGCATGCATGCAGAGTTGATTTATTAAGGACAAAAAGGCTGTTTGCTTTGTGAGTGAATTGTCCCTTAGCTTAATGAATGAGGTGTATTTTATTTTGCTTGCTCATTGGGTATTCTTTGCGAAGTGAATTTTACCACATTATCTAAGCTTATTGAAAATTTCCTTGCAAAGTTTCCTTGCATTTGCTTTAGTAAAATTAAACTAAGTATATCAATATTAAAACAGTATCCTGTTCCAGGCAGGGGAATTTGCATTTCCAGTTATTTGAGCTGCTTTGACATCACTTGGGCATGCCCCTGAAAATGAATCTAGTTTATTAGTCCACAGAGACCGTTGTCAGGGAAAATCTCCCTTTTTGTTGTTGTTGCTTTTATTGTTGTTGGTGAAGGGAAGTAGTATGTACTCCCCCCCCCCCCCCCTACATGAGGTGCCCTGGACTGATACATAGGTGCATATTGCAGTGTTTACAGAGTATATATGATTTCATGTATTTTATTCACCTCGGCAGGAGAAAGCTTTTTATAAATATTCATGGCATTTGTAACTGATTTTCTAGCTCTTTAGGATGAGGATGGTACAATGCCTATGGAGAAATATTGTATGACTTGCCTGCAAAATGTAATATAATAGAGCTTGCCGGCCTGTATCTGTCAATAGAAATGTGTTACATTGTAGAAGTGGCTTTTCATGCAAGAACAAAAACCATGCTTTGACACTAAGATCTGTACAAACTGTATCAATACAGCTCTAAATGAATTCAAATTGCATCTTGACTTGTGATTCCATTTTCTACCTTGGTAAAACAATCAACTATTTTCTATTTTCATAAAGCAGATCTTATAGGGACCTATTTAAATATTAATTTCATTTTTTTATGTTTCAGTTTAACCCCTTTTTTATCTATTCATGAAAAAGCTACATCAGTCGAGTTTCCCTGGTGTTTTACAGCTTCTTGTTACCACATTGTTATAACTGCAAAATCCATTGTTCTAATCCATTTTCAATCCCAAATCACTAACTTGTTTTCTTTTTTTCTTTTCATCCCTCTAATCTAGGCATAGTCCATTATTTTTTCATGATTGGTTATATGCTGGGCAAAATTACTGGCACAGCTGCTATAATTAAAAGGGGCAGAGCCTGTTGTTATCTTTGTTTTGGCACACAAGGCATACAGATTGGTATGCCCATTGCTAGAGGGCCATAAGTAAATAAAAAGAGGATAACATTTAATAATTAGCAGAATTCCTAGTTATTTCAGAACCAATGTAGATTTTGAGCTAGCATATAACGTATCTGTTAAAAATAATACATTTCATTGTTGAAAAATGTCATTTCATTTAGACTTTTACATCGTGTTTCAATGGGATAGATGGGAAGAAATAAAGACTTTTTACTGTGAGAAGTGTATTTTTACATTGCAAAGTAAATATTCACTGAATGAGATAAAGCTGTGTTCATTTCAATCATCCAATCATATGCAAGCAAAAATCCTTTTTTTTTATTGCCCTTGCACATGATTGGGCATTCAAAGTGAGCACCCATTTTATTTTTACAAAATTCATTTAATATTTACTCTGCAGGGTGAATTCTCAACTTGCAAAATAAACGGTCTTTACTCCTTAAAAGACCCTTTCCCATGTAGGCCCCCCTTATACTCACCTTTCTTATGCTCCCTTGTTGCTGCTTCCTCTGAAGTAGCCAACAACCTTGCTCACTGCTTCCAGGTTTGGGGAAGCATGTAATAAATTTAATCTCTCCCTCTCTACCGAGCTGCTAACTCAGTGATAACAACATTCTCGACCCCTTTCAGTCTGGCTTCCACCTGCAACACCCCCGTGAGATTGTCCTTCTAGAACTCACTAAAAACGCTGCAAAAATGTAAAAAACACTATTTAGTACTTGGTACAACTTTATCTTGTTGCTGCTTTTGATACAGTTGACCACTCTTTCCTCCTCAAAATACTGCAATCTCTTTGCCTTTAAAACAGTGCTCTATTCTGGTTCTCCTACCTATCTAAGGGCTCTTTTGGTGTCACCTATAATGGCATCTATTTCTCTCTGCTGCCTCTTTCTGCAGCTGACCCTCAAAGCCAATGTGCTCTGGTCCTTTCTATTTACACTTCTTCCCTTGATCAGTTAATTGCCTCCCATGACTTCCAATGCCTTCTCTTTGCTGATGACACCCAAATGTATCTCACTACTCTTCACCTCACCCCTTTGGTCTCCTCATGCATAGCTAATTTACTAACTGACATATCGGTATGCATGTTACACCACTTTCTAAAACATAATATTTCCACAACTGAGCGTATGATATTTCCTCTCCCATGCCCCTACCCTGACTTTTCCATTGAGAGCCATAGTACAACAATCAGTTTCTCTCCTTATGCCGAGGTTCTGAGCGTAATTCTAGACTCTGACCTCTCCTTTGAGCACCACATACATTCTCTATCCAAATCTTCGCGGTAAAAAAGTTGTGCGACCGTCGCGCGATTCCGAAGGCTACTTGGCTGTATCCCAATGGAAAACGCCCTACAAAACGGCCCAAAGTAGTACCTTGACCTTTTCAGGCGTGGGCCGTTTTGTAGGGCGTTAATGACGGGCGGAAATACGCCAAGGTGGGAACGAGACCATTGACTACAATGCAATTTATATTTTTGACCGTTTTGTAGAGCGTTCGTCGAGTGTAGAACGCTCTACAAAACGGTCAGGTGTGAACGAGGGCTAAAAATATTACCCAAATCATCCTCAAAACTAATCCAAAAATCTTGTGCTCTCTTACTTCCCAATACCTCCTCTTATGCTCACCTCCAGGACTTCTCCAAAGCCTCCCTTTTCCTCTAGAATTTTTTCAGGCTGCTCTGTCTGCCTTTAGGCGATCCCTGAAAACTCATCTCCTCTGAGAAGCCTTTGCTACCTCTACCTAAAAACTGAACTTTTACTTTCTCCATCAACTCATCCCCTCACAGCTATCACCTTAAATTTCACTTGTCCCTCACCTTTAGGTTATAAGCTCTCACAAGCAGAGCACCTTATAAACCTCTTGTCTTAAACTGTATTGTAACTGTACTGTCTTCCCTTTATATTGAAAATCACTGTGCAAACTGTTGGCACTATATAAATCCTGTATGTTAATAATTAATGGATAACCCAAACAATTGCTAGGCCCAAGTATTGTCACATGAACAAGGGAGTGATGTTACTGCTCCCCTGCATCATAAATAAGACCTCCAGACACAGGGATTTTTGTAATTTCTGTTGTATAAAACAATGTTTTACCTCAGCCTGGTTGATGTTCTGTGCTTTAAAAAAATACAACGAAAATACCTAAAGTCACTGTGCTATCTAGCTTTCTTTGGATATGGTAGATACGGATTTTATAGAAGGAAGCACTAACATTATTATCCACCTCCAACTTCATTTGGCCATTTACAGAATACACAAAGTTCTGTGAATGGCCGAGCAGGGAAACAACATTATCACTTTAGTCTATGAGACCCACAGCTCTCATATTAAGAGTGGGGCCAGAGAGTACAGTGGGATCAGCGATAAAAATTTTTTACACACCAGTGCTTTTAGTGCTATCTGCGACTCAAGAAGGAGTGATGAGGGAGGGCAAGCAAATCAAGTATAAGTAGGTAAGGATGTAGGGTATCCCTTTATACATCATGTCTCCCTGCATGGTCAAAGTGCTAGTGTCTCTTTAACTAAATCAGTCCCTATGTTTTTAATATCTCTACATATTATTTTTACTCTTAATAAATAGCTTTAAAGTGACTAATGCTGTGCTACAAATGTCTGATTCAGGATAGGTCAGAATTGATACTGATTGAGATTGATTAATTGAGAATTGAGATTGATATTGAGAATTGAGATTGATATTGATAAGTCAGAATTTCAGATCTTTATCAACTGACCCCATAGTTTAGTCAGCATAGAATACCATTGCTTCTTTGCATGGATTAATGACTTCTGAGTTTATTAACACTGTACATTTTATCAATATATCCTATGGAAGTTTATCCACACAACCAAAGTTACTGTTCTTAAGATTCAACAGTAAATCAATTCTTAAGAGTTTTGACATCCCATATATCAGAGATAACAACCTTTATGCAGTTAATGCACTGTGGGTTAAGTTTCCAAATTTAATATAATTTAGAATGTTCTATCTACATGTACAAAAAACTTAGAGGTCTATTCACTAAGCTGCCGAAGGATCTAGACCTAGCTTCTGCTGATCCTTCGGCTAGCCTCGGCCCCAGGACCCCTTCGGTTCAGTAGAACCAAAGGGCAGCTGTACGGGCTATTCACTATAGCCCGTACAGCTCCCGAAGCCGGCCGGGCGGCTCAGCCGAGCCGAAGACATATGCTTCGGCTCGACTGAGCTGAGCTGAAAGTCGAACCGGGCCAAATGACTGGCCATTGGCCAGCTGAAAGCCTGCTACTGACAGCTGGGCAGAGCCAGCAGTCATCTCCGACCAAAAAGGTGAAAGCCGAAGCTGGGCGGAGGTGAAAGCCTGCTTCTGACAGCTGGGCGGAGCCAGCCGTGATGTTACGGCTGGCTCCGGCCACTTGCAGAGAGATCAGCGTCCCTGGTTAACAGCTAACCAGGGACACTGATCTCCAGACAGCCTAACTCTTCCGGGCGCTCCGGGAGTCTCCCGCTCCCGGCCGCCCAGGAGAGAAACACTGCTTTTTCTTTTTCTTTTTTATTCTGACATGGAGCCATGTCAGAATTTAAAAAAAATCACCATAGGAATGGATTGCTAGATTCCTATTGGCTATTTCAATTTGCAATAGCCAATAGCAAACTAGCTATCGCACCCGCCCTGCTGCTGTTCTCCGTCAGGTCCCCACTGGTGATTGACAGCAGCAGAGGGCGGGTACAATAACTGGTTTGCTATTGGCTATTGCAAATTGAAATAGCCAATAGGAATCTAGCAATGCATTCCTATGGCCAAATCTTTTTTTTTCTTTTTTTTTGATCCGCCGGCCAAAAGAAAACTGTCATTGCTAGCTCCGCACAATCGTTTTCTATTTTTATTTTTCTACTTTTTAAACTATTTTTCGTTCTGCTCGGTCCCACAGAGAGACTGAGCAGAACAGCCGAGTTGAATGCCGCTCAGCGGCATTCGGCTATTCACTCACTGCTGTTCGGCATCTATAAGAATAGACCGGACAGCAGTGAGTAGCCTGCCAGAGGTTCGACTTAGCCGATCCAGATGTTGGATCGGCTGAGTCGAACTCCTTCTGCACTTCGTGTCGGCCGAACATGCTAAGCCACGCGAAGCCACCCGATGTACGGCTGATTTCAGCTGATATACGGCTGAAATCAGCCGTACCAGCCTGAAGTGAATAGCCGGACAGTGTTCGGCTCACTTCAGGTCGGTCATTCACTCGGCTGCCTACAGCAGCAGCTTAGTGAATAGACCCCTTAATTTCATAAGGGGTGTTTGGCTTTTGTTTATTTTATCACATTGCGTATAATAAGAATCCTATTTACAGTACAGTTACTGTAGGTGAGGAAAAGGGTACTTTTTAAGCAACTGAAATGTTACGTATCTGTCTCTCTTGAGGTCATGTGATATGGCTCTCCACGGGAGAGTAGAAGAGGTTCTTGGCAGTGTACTAACATGTATTTTAAGTTTGGGCAGCTATAAATAATTGAAGAACCTAAGAAAGTTACAAGTTACAGATTAGGGTGGAACAGTCTCTCTCAAGGATTGCATGTAAAAACAAAAATAAAAAGACATACAGGCATTTACACAAGAAATTGAATATTTTGATTGGCAACATCTTTTATTGTCAAACACATAAAATGCAACAAGGCTTTCTATGAAATACCTTAAGAACATTTCATTTCCTAAACAGAAAAGAAAAACTACTA
>NW_017307162.1:128635-143127 GCF_000935625.1 Nanorana parkeri | reverse complement strand
CGAAAGTAATTTTGCTTTAATAAGAACTATATAATTTTTTTTAAGAATTGGAGCACCACAGCAGTTCACAAAGAGCTTCTGGTATCAAAGAGCTGAGCAGAGTATTTAATAGAGCTTGCTTGTAAGTGTTTTTGTTCCAGCAGAGCTGATAGATTCATCTCCATCTGTTCCATATTCATAACAAAGAAGCTGGCTTACAGGAGGGCTGACTTCCCTAGAGTAGAATAGAAATGATCTTTTCAACACACAATAAAAAGACTCATGCATGGTCACTTAAACTATGCAGAGAAAGCAGTAAGTGCTGAGGGCACTTCACTAACTTTCACCTATAGCAAGCATGATACTTTGAGCACATCCTTTTTTGGATGTGCTGGAAGTCCTTTATGTGTTTCTTTCTATAGCAACATTTGGTGTAGTGCTGCGGAATTGCAGCTTTTAAAATGAAGGAAATTATGTGTAATTAAATGTCGCTTTCAAGGCAAACCCACAAAAGTTATTTTTTTCTGCCCCATCTCCCTTTACTATTAAGTGATAAAACAATTCTCTGTATACTGTGCTATTTCGTATCTCTACCTTTATAATCAGCAATTTCCGAAAGCTTCAATAACCCATGCCAGTTTTATGATAGCTCCATATGTACGTGGTGAATAGAAATTAAAAAGCAGAGTTAGACCAAGTACCTACAATAAAGTAAAGGAAAAAGAAGCAAGGCATTTTCACACAGGACTTAGCTCTAGTAATTTCCAATAAAACTGTTAAAGGAGCTATTGAATGAGCTCTTATTAAATGTGTAATTGCACTTGGCTAATGTTCTAACATTATAACTATTGCAATACCTTTCAGCTGTGCTGTAGTGGTGTAGTGTGTTGCTTTCAGCATGAAAATCATTTGTAATGAGTACAGTTTTGCTATATTGTAATTAGGAAAATAGATTAAAAACAAAGCCATATCCTCCATGATGCAAGGGAATCTGCATCACTGAATGGTCCCTCACTGTGTGCAGAGGCAGTACAGACACAATAGATAGGAGGCTGTTTATTTCAGGTGGAGTGGACAGTAACTTATATGCCTGCTTTGGTGGAAGCAAGCCCAGGAAATCTCTTGCTTAGATGACTATGCTATTTTTAATAAACCATTTGTTACCTAAGTATGAATGAATTGTGAGAGTGCTGCTGTTATGCCCACATTTCTTATGTATGTACAGCTGACACCAATATGCCACCAAACTTGTTTTGTCACCCATGTGATCTGCATCTCCCGATTCAGCTATGCATTTATTTAATCAAGTTACCTACCATGCCTGGCCTTTTAGTAGTCAGCAGAGCCTGCCCACTGCCTGACAGAAACCCTAAAAAGGTATCAGGGGTCTTGTTTATTCAAATGCAATAGAGTTTATTAAAAATCCTGGATTGCTAAACGGGGTTTACTCTATTCAGAGTGCATTGCTCTATATGTATGTTGCTGTTGACTTGCCCTGCACTTCAGGGCTTGTTCACACCAAGCGCGGAGCAGATGCAGAGCAGTTACAGAACGCATCAATAATGCATCCAATTTATTCCAATGGTATTTTGGGCTCTAGTTTACACCAGAGTTCCGTTTCAGACCATGTGGAAAAACTGCAGCATGCCCTATTTTTTCTGCTCTGGAATGCACCAAAACAACATGCAAACACATCAAAAATGCATGCACACGCTCTGGAACACACTGAAAGCCCAATTTAGGCTAAATATATATTCTTTTTTTTTTTTAATGGCCCAGAACGCAGCAAAAACGCGGCAAAACACACTGCATGTGCAGAAACTCGTGCAGATCTGGTCCACATCTGGTTTGAACAAGCCCTCACCAATTAATGCATCAGTTAGGAAAATTGGACTATATAGGTGTTTCCAAGAGGCAATAACAAGAGTTTGTACTAGTGTCCGGTGTCTGTTTCTAGGGAAACAAATATTTCACCTTCAGCCATGTAGGTACTGAACTGTTGCCCACTAGATCCAAATGAAACGAGAATCTTTTTGAGGAAACCTGTCATGAGACAAGCTATGATCTCTACTTCTCAAAATGCTAGTTGCCTTGCTGTCATTTTTTTGCTTCAATACTTTGAGTTACTGACTTGGAACAAGTATGCAATAATGGACTTATGCTTGTACTAGGTCAGCAGCTCAAAATACGGAAGCTAGTGGAGCAGCAGAACAGCAAGTCAACTAGCATTATTAAAGGACAGTCAACAGAAGTAGCCTCCATATTTCTCTGATGTCAAGTTTATTTTAAACTACATGTAAATCCTACATAAACGACAATGACTTTGCTAAAGCATAATAAAATCCTGTGTTTATCTTTTGATGCACATCAGCACTGCTGATTTCCTGCAGCCTCTATGAAGCCACTTTCTGTCTACATGCATGTACTCAAGTAATTGATGCAGGTTGTTTCTCAGTGGACAATGCTTGTGCAATATGCAATAGCATGCTCTCTATTAATAGAGCCTGAGAAAGGGTGATAATGCAGGAGAGAAGGGCAGAGTAGTGTCAACTTTTAAAAGGAAGTACCTGAACAAGGATCTTCATGACAGGACCACCAGGTATTATTTTACTAAAAGCTTCATAAAAATATTGAAAAGTGCTTTTTTAATAACATGTTAAAGCATATATGAGATTTTTGTGACTGGGTTGCATATCCTATAATGGTAGTTAACCTCCCTGGCGGTATGATTATGTCAGGAATTTTGTACCAAAAGCGGTACAATAGTTTGCTACATAAGTGTAATCATAGCAGATCACATTGTATTGTGTGTATTCTATGTACATTACAACTTTTCACTTTTGAATTTCCCGCCTGCTGTGACGCCCGAAAACGAAACTAAAAGTCAGATGCCGGATTTTAGTTTCATTTTCGGGCCGGGCCGCGTACAGCAGAGGACGCCGCGGGCTCGCAGGGACAAGGTGAGTGTCACTTTTCTCTGCAGCCCCGAGTCTGGCTCGGGGTTACCGCTCCTAGCATTGAAAATTCACCCCGAGCCAGACTCGGGATTACCGCCAGGGAGGTTAAGAGTGAAACTGAGTGAAAAACTTTTTAGATATACCAGTAATCAGTATTCTTAATTACCTTTCTTAGAGTTAATGAACTGTACTTTGAGTCCTACTGTACAAAAGCAAGTGCTAAATGTTTGGTGTTATATTTATCGCTTTTTGTTGTGGGCAACAGGTCCATTTTTGCCAGAAATCAGACCCTTTAAATCCTTATTGACACAAAATCAAAAATCCCTTTTTTCCCAAAGAGTATAATGCTCAGTTACTAGTCCTGTTTGATAAATAAAATAGTAATCAGCCTATGGGGAGGTGTTAGGGGCCCTGGGCTAATTCACACTATTGCTTGTACGTTAGTGCCAAAAAACACATGTAATTGTGTATTGGAAATTGCATGATGGCATTTAGTGCTAGCAGCTGGAGTAAAAAAAAGAGGCTGGTACATCAACTGCAGAAGGAAATTAGGAATAGAAAGAACAGAAATACACATGCAGTATGTCCAATAGATCTGAACCATACTGGGAAGCTAACTTAGTAGATATAAAAGAAGATCTGAACTCTGGGACTTGTGCCCAAAATAGGCAGGTCGAGGGCAAAGAACTAGTCCACCAGTATTGCCTGTGGTCTTCCAGCAGATGCCTATTCTCCATTAAAGACTTACAATGTCTTATTCTTCACTGTGTCTCTATATTGAGGCAGCCATCTTGGTAGGGACAAGCCTTTGTTTCCACATATCAGAGCTCCTAGCAAAAAGAACAGTGAGAAGCACTGCCATGACATCACTAAATCTCACTTTAAATCTTCTGAAACTAGCAATCAGAATCAGCACTACTGCACTTTAACAGCAAAAAGGCTCTAACCATAGGAGTTTCTAGGCACCTTCAAATACCAGGAAGCATACAGCTATTTTTTAGGAGAAATTCCAACAAAGGGTATATTTATGGGATTTTGATTATGGACAATTAACATTTCTAGATATTCTGTAGTGATGTGCTTAACACACCTGAGTTTGGTTCGAGTTCGAACTTAGAACATGGAAAAAGTTCAAACTCGAACTTCGAACTCAATGAAAGTCTATGGGACCAGAACTCGAAAAATCAAATGTCCCCATTTAGAAGGCTTACATGCAAATTATTGGCCATAAAATGGGTACGGGGATTCAGGTACTGCCCTGGGGGACATGTATCAATCAAAAAAACACTTTTAAAAAATACAGTTTGAAAGGAGCAGTCATTTTAACACTGGTTAAAGTAAAACAATAAAAATTAAAAAAATCCTTTAAATACCATTTAAACTGCCGGTAAAGTGGCACATCTGTACTATGTATAGAACCTGCTGCAGCAAAAATTACATTTATAAAGAAAAAAAAAGTGTGCGGTTCCCCTTCCCAAAGAATACCAGATCCTGACACCTGACAGGACTTAGCTGTGAACCATGATTGGGCAAAGTCATCATTGCTTTGCCCAATCATGGCTCTTAAAGTGCACTGTGCTGTGATTGGGCACAGTCATCATTGATTTACCCAATCAGGGCTCTCACAAGGCATTGTGCGGTGCGCTGTGCCTTGTAGGGTGCGCAGCAGGCGAATAGCCTGCCGAATGCCCTGATAGTTCGTGTGTTTGCCGAACACATGAACTACCGATGTTCGAGTCGAACTGTTGTTGGACTCAAACATCGAGCCCATCACTAATATTCTGTATAACATATCAAATCTTACCTTTTTGAGTTCAATTCCACTTTAATAAGAAAGCCCCAAGCCTTACAACTCAAATGTTTATCTATGATATGTTTTCCTTATTTGTATATATTTTATAGCATAGTTGTTCCAAGTCATTTATTTAACTGTTGTGCGATGACATCTTTTGTCATACCTACATCTATTGTTTTGCAGATTTGTAAAATACAAAACAATGAATGTGTTTTCCAAGTGCAGGTCAAATAAAAAAGCCTTGTTTTTGTAATAAGTCGTGAAAAACAATGATTACAGGAAGCACAAGACAAACACACTGCGTGTTTTGTTGTAGACATTCCATCATGTTTTATTATCTTTATGTCAGATTATCTGTGTACTGTCATGTATTATTAGTGTTCTATCATAACTATTTTTGTTTTTCCTAATATATTACAAAGGGATAATCAGATTTCATTTTGTAGAAGTCAGAACCAATACTGATTTGATTCATTGGGAAATAAATAATCTCATAGAGCTGGTTTTATATTATACAACAGCTACAGAATAGCTAATTCTTTTTGTTATTTGTTAGAAACCTTTTGCCTTTCTCTATGCTAATGCAAGCAGCTGTTTTAGAATATATAAAAGTAAATGAATTGTTAATATTTATCTTTCTATTTTTTGAGGGTGTTTATTCTAGTGCAATAGAATGGTAATGTTTTTTAAAATGACATGCTATTATGCTCTATTCTTGTTTTTATTGTTGTCCTAAAAAATACTTGCAATACACATTATTTTACAAGCCTGTGGAAGTGTGACATTTTTAAACTTTTAAATAACCTATGCCTTTTGGTTAGAAGAGTCTACTTTAAAGAGTAATAGTATGCAGTGCCATCTAGAGGCCATAAAAATGTAATAATGTTCCAACAAAAGGGAAAGCAGGATTTTACTTCCAAGTGTCATGACACACTGTGTTCCGTTTATTTATTTTATTAAAAAGTGCATTATTTTGTATCCAGCTCAAATAAATGTATGCAATAAAACAACAATTTAAAAATATTTTATTTTTGGTTAAATTAAAAAATATTGAGAAAAAACATTTCAAAACATATTTATTAAGTAATACATAAACTTTAAAAATTCCACTCTGACAAAAACCTACAAGCACATAAGCTAATCCAGGCTGAATTCCAATTCACTGCATTCCAGTTGCTTGTTATCAATTGTGGATCAGTAAATTAACTGTTTTAATAAAATCTGCTTTCCACAAATTTAGATAACTGTGAACCCTAAAACTACTGATCTGGTTTGCTTATCCTTACTTGGTTGATTGTAGCTCAGTTTGTTTAAAACAGTAACTAAGTGGCAACTTCTTCCATATATATAATTAAAGCCAATCTATCACCCTGATGCTAAATACAAGCTATTATATTATTTGCTGCATAGCAGACACTCTCCAATGCCATAACTTAATTCCCACTGCCCGGATCCACATCACAGCTCTTCTGGAATATTTAGTACCAATGGGCAAATAGTAAATATCCCTCAATCCAGTGCTTGCATGTGAGTGGTTAATTGGCAAGTTCCAGTGGTGACATTGGAGGGTGCTTTCTTTGCAGCTGGTTAGAGTGGTTAGATTGCATTTATGCTTCAGAGTTATGATTTCAATTCCGCTTACTGTATCAGTTTGTAGGTTACATTGTTAGAATGCTACCAGTAGTACTGTTCTGGGATGATGTAAAGTACGTGAACCTATAACAACTAACTTGTTCACAAGTTACCCTCTATCACCCTCTATTTAATATCACTGGGTGGTTTAGCAGTTCGAGAGTGAGCTCAGGTGCACTTTTCACATGACATTTCCCAAATATAAACATCTTCAACAATTTAAAAACAAAGCATATGCCTTCCTTCTTCAAAGCATTATGTTTATCACTGAAGCTCGGGTACACTTTCCCACTACTTGTTTAGAAAATCCCACTGTAACCTATCCACATTTTTATGTGTAATATTTGATGTGACAACATAAGCCTTAACAGGCTACATATAAATTAACCAAAGTATTTTGAAGGACCACATGCAATACCCAGGATATGTACAACTAGGACCATTACCTATTACCTTCTTTTGCTCTGTCCAAGTTAAATTATACAAACAGTGATCAGTAATATTTATGTTATAGTTTTCTTATTTAATATATACAGGATTTATATAGCGCCAACAGTTTGTGCAGCGCTTTACAATATAAGGAGGACATTACAGTTACAATACAAGTCAAGACAAGATGGTTAGGAGGGGCCTGCCAGTGAGAGCTTAAAATATGGACAATACAAATGTATATAAATATTTTAGATGATGAACACAAACAATTGTACAGCAGAACAAATCTAACAATAACAAGATGAAATAGGAGAGCCTGACTGTATGAGGATACAATCTATAGATCAGTATCCGCAGTTTATTGTGGAGCATAAAATGTAATTACAGTGATTTTATCCTGATCTTGGTCACTTACAACAATTTATATATGAAGAACAATAGAATATTTAGCTATGCACATACTGGCTTATGCCCAGAGCATGTTTGCCATCCTTTTGATCTGCATATCAAACACTCTGATGTAAAGGACTATTAAACTTAAAGGTCAAAACCTTATTAATGGTAATTTAGAAACTGGAATTATCTGCATGCTAGCAACATATGTTAATTAAATAATTTGAGATAATTTGAGAATGTACGTGAAGCATTGACACATATATTGACCACGTGTTAATGCAGATCAGTTACATAAATTGGCTATCCAAAGTAATTTCATGTTTTTCATGTTATATGCATTGATTGTGTATTAATCATTTACATGCTAAATTGCTAAATCAATAGAAAATGCATATAAAACCTAATTCTAACATTCTTCTGGAACAGGTTTTATCTAAAACCTGATACAAACATGGATAGTATATTGGACACATAGCAAGCTGTGTTTACATATAAATGGGACTGTGAGCAATAAAGTTCAGTACAAATGGAAGAAGATGCTTGGTTGTTACACAGAAAGCTCTTCCTCCAGACACTGCATTGTTAGTTTTTGCAATGGTCATGCTGGAAAATTACTGCATAATTAACTGGCCTAATTCTGCTCAATATCTGAGTAAACATTATACAATATCATAAAGGATGGAGGGAAATCAACTATAAACATGGGAATATGTGCAAGGCAAACCAAAAGGGAGAACATACATGTATGGTGTCAAAACAGATGTGCTGTAATATAACTAAATTTTGAGGTATACAGATATCTAAAGGGCTTCCAAGGTAATCATTGGAACTGCCTCTGCTATCTGAGATAACTTTTCCCTCAAACACTTTCATATATGAGGCCTCAATAACATTGTTACACATGCCACATTGGATACCTATAAAAAGTTCAAAAAGAACTTGGTATTGGTTTTAACAATATATAGTCTTAGCAAATAATTATTAATACATTTATATGTATTGTATAGAACACATATGAATAAGTAGGTTTAGTTATGCTTTAAAACAAACCTTATTGTTATTGTTTTTATTTATGAGATACATATTGCCACAGACCACTCACAGCCATCTATCAAACACGAGTCTGCACTGAAAAATGGTCATTAAAATCAGAAAGTGTAAATCTGTTGGTAGCTGCCAGCCCTAGGCCCTGATGCATGATATAAGATAGGCCCCAATGCATGATATAAGATAGGCCCCCTGCGTTTCAAACCTGTGCCCACTGGTCCTGACCTAAAATTGTGAATTATTTTAACTCCTCCTGCTATTAGCACACTCATCCCATTACCTCCCATGCCTAAAATCCCTAACCCTCATAACCCTGCCTACACAATTAACCGCAATAACTCCTTACACTTTGCACAATACATCTTTCCTCAAGAAGTATACTTTACTCCAGTGCATAGTACACTTCCTGCCATCACAAATGCTATAAATGTGATTTTCCATTAAGGAGATTTTGGAGCAGTTTAGCAGTAGGCATGGAAATAGAAAGGTAATTGGACCTATATGTTCTCTAATGTTCTCTAATGATAAGTACACTGTATGGGCCTCCCATGAGTATGTGCCCACTTGCCAAATTATTTCCTACACCTACACCTTTGCAGGGAATGACTAAAGCTGTTCTGTATATATTGATACATTCGTTCCAGTCATTACAACAGCATAATTTTTTTACGGATTGTATAACAAGGTATTTCTGCTTTGAACACAATGGAAAACTTCTTTAAATATGAAGCAAAAAAAGTGAAAAAAATCCTTGATACAAAAAGTATAATACGAAACTATGAACAATTTTCATTCCACAGTCAAGCCATGTTTTTTGCTTGCCAGTGCATAGGACACTAAGCCCTATACTGCATGTTCTCATACATTTTGCTCATTCTGTCCAGAAACTTTGCTTTACATTATTACTGAAAGGTAAGTTAAGGCAAAGTTGACTTTTTATAAAAATTTTAGGTTTTGGTTATGCCATTTACAGAAAAGAATATTTGTGTTTTGGTGCACAGTTGACTCATCATGCAGATTATATTTGTCTCAGCCACTTGTTTTCCTCAAGATAGGTTCTTTTGATATCAAACTGAAAAAAGCTGTGTTAGTGAAATGAGCTGACACTTACGATGTGTTGATTATTAGATTGTGCCAAGTAATTCCTTTCCTCATCTCACATCTAAAGGCACTTCTATGTATAAAACTAAGCCTTAAACACACGTTATTATTAAATACTATGAAGAGAAAAAAAAAAACGTGAATCACTCAATGACAAATTTAACTCAAACACATTACAAATGATGTGCAATAATGATCAGAGCAATGATGTTATTCAGAGAACAGTAACCCATAACATCCAAAAATCTCTTTAGTCTTTCATCGTCCTGGAAGTTAAAATTACTTTTGTGATCAATACTGATCACTGCCCTCCTTACCATCTTGTCAATGGTATCAATACTGCCAATAATGGTATCAATAATGGTAATCAATACTGCCCTCCTTACCATCTTGTCTTGAATTGTATTGTAACTGTAATGCCTTCCTTATATTGTAAAGCGCTGCGCAAACTGTTGGCGCTATATAAATACTATGTAATAATAATAATAATAATACTGACTTAAATTTAACTAGAATTTCTAGGGCTTTTGTATGCTTTATCACTGCTTCTCTCCTCATAAAGGTCCATGGGAATACAAGTGCAGCTTGAAAATTTAAGGGGACAAATTTAGGTCAACTTCAGATCAAATGCAGCTGCAATTAATTATGAATTTGTCGAAGACAAAGACATTGGCCCTTAAGCTGGCCATACACCTTACAATTATCTGCAGATTTTCTGTGGTCAAATGGAAAAGGTGCAACAGATTCCTCCATCTACACTTAACTGTGTGGATGGAGTCATCTCCACCTGGGCCAATCTGTTGCACTTTTTCCATCTGACCACAGAAAATCTGCAGATAATTGTAAGGTGTATGGGCACCTTTAGGGTATGTGGACCATACCTATATGAGTAGGCTAAAGGCTTATGGTGCATTGCACTCTGTAGTGAATTATACTGCAGTTTCAGGTTATGCTGCATAAGAACATAGAGGATTGCACCTACAACAATTATGTGGATGTTTTCAGCACATAGTGGTAGAAGCTGAAAGATGATGGCACACGCAGTAAAGACCTACGATATGCCATCATTATTTCTTCAAAGCAGTAACATCTGGCAACTGTGTTGTATTGAAAACACATACGGGTCTATTTTTTTAAAGCAGGGCAAATTAAGGTACATTTGTGTGTTAGGATTTACATGCATTCAAGAAATGTTAAAAAGAAAATAACACAGCGCTAAGGGTGAACAAATAAATAATACTTCAATAACTAGTGTTAAAGGTGGAAAAATAATTTGTCATAAAGTGGTATATAAAACTGGCATTTAAATGGTAAAAAAAACATGGTAAATTATCAGCTAACCGTTCATTTGATGCTTTATAAACATGTCCCAAAATAATTCTCTAACAATAAAGGCACATGACACACACTTGTGTAGTTGTAGTCTAGTGTGGTAAAAACACTCAGAAAGGTAGCAATTAATCATCGTTAAAACTCGGAGACTGCTTGTATAAATTACCTGCTCATTATTTTTTTCCCAAGTGGTTCCCTTAATTAACCTAAAAGTTCAAAGTCTAACCAGAATGTGAACAGGTTGGTTTGTGGTTGCTGTACAGCTTTGAGAATCTTTTTTTTCTACACACTGGAAGCTAAGATCCCTGTGCTGGGATGCTTTTATCTCACATTTCAAGAGCATCTGCCTGTTTAGTGGTATGCATGATGCAAGATAATTTAAGGGGTTTTATGAAACATTATCCAAATTAGTCTGCATGTACATTTGAAAAAAAACTAAATGTCACAAACAGATATCAAAAGAATTTCCATATAACTATTAACACGTTCATACATATGGAGTTAATGCTATTATTGTTTAGATTACTGTACAGGCTTTTCTTTAGAGAAAGACAGTCTAAAAGCAAACAGCTACTGTTGTGGCCCTATTTTTGGAAAGCTTAAAATAAAAAATCTATTACAGTTGTGTCTTGACAACATTCTACATCAAATATTTATCTATAAAAATTAAAATTTTGATTTGAATAGTGAAAAATAAGACATCAGTTTAAAAAGAAATATTTAAAAAAAGTAATACAGTTCACATATTATGTTGTCATATGCACCTTTTTTAAGAGTTTACACCTACATTCTGACATCTTTAAACAAAAGCTTAAGGGTAAACTTGTTTCTTTCTTCTACAGCTTCAGCAATTCCAGATAATGGAAGAAGATCCTGCTTAAAGCTCAAAGTCTATGTACGGCCAGCAAGTAAGTGCCTTATGTTTGCTTCAAAGGTGGCCCTCGGATGCATGTTTTATTGTGTGCTACAATTAAAAGCATTAAAGTTTTTTTTCCCTTTCTTTTAAATGTTAAGCCTTGTGTGATTCCGATAGTCAACGTTTGTGGTTTACTTTGCATCTTTTTTTCTAATAATTTCTCATTGAGCATTGTTACAAACATGCCTCCTTGCTAACTTGTTGTTTCTTAATTGTTGTTGATGTCTAGATTGAATAGGAACAATACTGTATGCTTGGCATAAGGAAAATGCTCTGTAGCTCAAAATGCTCTGAGCAAAGCATGCAGTACAAAAAATTTAAAAAGTAGCTTAAAGAAAATGAGGAGCTGGAAAGATCTCACTAACATATTTGGCTGTTATCTCTATTTTTATTATAGACAGCTGTATGAAAACTATAGGTGTTCATGACCGTGTTTTCGATGTTAACGACAAAGTAGAAAATTCATTAGAACCAGCAGGTTAGTATGCTTAGAGAAATCTCTTTTAACCAACTTATTTTCTCTTTTTGGTGCTTTGTATTCCAAGCCTTGCATGTCTTGCATGTTGTCTATGTAGAGCGGTGATACAGCTTTCATAGTTACCCTCATTCCTTTTGCATGTTAATGCAATGCATGAAGGACATTTTGCATACCTGCTTTCTTTTGGGCTTGCAGTGGTTGCATTAAGTTTTCCTTTTTTTATGTAACAAATTTTTATATTCTAAATTTGTAATCGAAAAAGATATCTTGCATGCATATGACTTGTTGTGTTTGATTATATGTATGTATGTGTTTCCTAAATGTCTCAAAATCTTCAAATTTTAGATATTTGCTCTATGAAGCGATCACGTGTTTCTTGATTGATATACCACACGCATGACACAATACACCCCTGTCTGTGCCCCTGTAATTTGTGTATGTGTCAGTCCTGTATTTATAGAAATTCAATCAATAAAGCAACATAACACTTTGGGGTTAGGTTTATCATTTGGTGACATTTAGTTTGCCAATTGTTCAGCCAGCTAGACAGCAATGGCATAATAATGATACATAAAATAAAATGCATTTTAATTTATAAACTCCATCTTTGTTGTTTACCATAAATGTTTTTATGTACCATAAATGTTTTTTACAAATCACATACTGTACTAGTGTTAGAGTAGGACCTATCCCTTGCCACTGACATCACTACTCTGTAATCAGTGTATAGCCCAGGAATCAGAGAAAATCAAATTCTATTTAACATTTCCCACATTTTCATTATGCTTTTTATTAGGTGTTCTTTACAGCAAAGGGACAGCCAAACACTGAGAAACACATCACATTTTATAGCAAATAGGCAGTCAAAGAGAGCAGGAAGGGGTTGTCTACACAGCACTCAATAAAGATATGGTTCCATCCAGTACCATGGGTTGCACGTCTAGTGGGGTGCATTGCAAGAAAACAAGGTCTGCTTGCAGGCATTGGAAAGGCTCTTCACTAGCACACTAGCAGAAGTTGCCTGTAGCAGGAATATCTATCTGCTGCTCACTTAAAACTAACAATGAGGTTTGGGTTCACCGCTGCCATGGGTTCAACAATTAATCCTTGGGTTTAGGATTCATGGCCCCTGCAGGTTTATGTGCACATTGGTCTGGGATATTTTTTTCAACCATAATGTTAAATATTTTTTAGAAATAATTTTTAACCATGGCATTTTAGGTGCCTTATTGTCTTTGTATGATCAATCGGCTGATCATACTTAACTGTCATAATATTTCCAAATTAATAAAACAAATAGCATACATTTTTGCTTTACAAATTCATTTTTCAAAATATGGTCTTAAGCCTCTACCATACTACAGGGTCCCTGGAGCCCAGGTAAGCATAATTAATTTAGTGACAAATTCATCCACAAAACATATACCGTTGTGGTATGGTTTTTATGATGACAGCCTACAACAGAGATGTATATCAGCAAACAATATTATGCCATATGCTAAGTAATTATGAAGTAACAGTGTGTTCTGATACTACCATCTTTATTACATTAAAGAGAGTTATCTGCCCTGCACATCTATAACTAAAGGACATACGGGGACATAATACATACAAGCAAATTTCTAAAAATAACTACAGCACTTGAGAACAAAACAAAGTGTGTTACGAATTCCCATGGTGTTACTAGCCCATCTGTCATTTATTTTCCAGACAATTAAAATAAACAATTACAGTTTATTAAAATAAACAGCCGATTATTAAAAGAGGAATGTAATAATATTGATGTGCTGATTTTGTTCAATACATCTTCTGAGTTAACCAGGGGGAAGATTGTCTCTCATGCTTCCATGACTTCTCCTCTTAACTGTCACTTAAGGAAATCTTCCTGTGGACACTTATGACAGACACTAAAAGCTCAGGAAAGTTTAACTGTTTATACATGCAACATACATACATTTGCTTTTTGTTTTGTTTTAAAGAAGGGAACAGTTGAAAATACAATGAGGAACATTTATTACTTCCGTCACTAAGCAAGGCAGTGAGACAAGTTAAAGCCCAACTGAACCCTTAGTTTAAATCAGCTAAATGCATTGCAGGTGAATGAAAACAAAAGGAGTGAGTTGACTTACATTATTTTTTTTCTCATAGCAACCACATGCTGAACAGAAAAGACTTTGGGGTCTATTCACAAAGCTGGCAAAGGATCTGGCCGTAGCTTCGGCCGATCCTTCGGCTAGCTTCGGCCCGTAGAACCGAAGGGGTGCTGTACAGGCTATTCACAATAGCCCGTACAGCTCCCGATCATGGTCGAGCGGCTCAGCCGGGCCGAAGGCATATGCATCGGCTCGGCTGGGCCGTGCTGAAAGCCGAAGCTGGCCGAGCGGCCGGCCATTGGCCGGCCGACAGCCTGCTTCTGACAGCTGGGCG
>NW_017307162.1:109344-128522 GCF_000935625.1 Nanorana parkeri | reverse complement strand
CCGAACATGCCGAGCATGTTCGGCCGACCCGAAGCCACGCGAAGCAAGCCGATGATCGGCTGATTTCAGCCGATGTACGGCTGATTTCAGCTGTACCAGCCTGAAGTGAATAGCCGAACAGTGTTCGGCTCACTTCACTTCAGATCGGTCATTCACTCGGCTGCACTCAGCAGCTTAGTGAATAGACCCCTTTGTCTCCTGCCAACAACTGCACAGTGGGTGCCTTGTTTTCTGTGGGGAAGTAGTGGTCTCAGCGGAGGTCCTGCTGACTGGAACACTCTGGTTCTGACTCAGCAGGGGGGATGTTAGACCTCTGCAAAGAGATCATTGCTTCCTCACAGAGAGCAAGGGTTCCACTCTGCACCATGCTGGCAGAGGGCAGGGTACTCAAGTTGTTGCTGATTGGAAAAAAAGTAAGATTTTGCAAATTTTTTGTATTGATGCACCTGGAATGTATTTACCTAAACTGAAATGAAAGCTGCACTTTCTAAATCTCTGTCAAGTTTGTAATGTTGTCTGCATTTTCTTTTCTTGGTGATAAGCAAAAGCTTCTGTCTTGCTTTTCATGGAGGCTCTTGATCTCTCCTTATTATGCATTGCTGTATATCAATATCCAACTAAGATACTGTATATTTACCCAAAACAAAATTGATTACAAGGTACCGCATTATTTTCTATTTTGTCTGCCAGAATTCACCTAATGTACCACCAATAAATTTACAGTTTGTAACATTCCTCCTTAGAATCCTTTTGATTAATTCAAGACACATTCTGATCACAATTGTTGTGTTGTGCATCCACAACCATCTGGTACACAGTAATCTTGTAGACACCATATAGGCCAACAAAAAAAAAGATAAAAATGCAGAGCAAATGCTGCAACAAAGGACTTTTTCACCATTAAAATACGCAAACAGGAAGCAGGCCAGATACAATAGTTAAGCGTTCATGGCAGATGATGGACAAACTGTTCTTCCTGACCATGTTTCAGGTCAAAGGAGAGCTGTGTTTTACAGTGCTAGTTTTAGTTTGGGGTAACAGCATTCAGGTCATCTTGAAGTCATCAAATAAATGTTTAATCTGAATCTATTTTACTTACCAGTTTCTAAAAGTAAAATCCTTATGCTTAGTAAATTGTAACATACAATTACCCCACAAACCTAAACTCCTACAGACAAATTCAAAGTGTGCTGTAGGCACATTTTACTTATAGTGACATGGGGCAAAAATATAGCAGCCTGCCTAGGTGGTTATAATATTACTCATATGAATGTATGGCGTTTGAGCATATGTGTGTGTGTGTGTGTGTGATGTCATCCCATACTGTGTGGACTTAAGCAGTGTGCAGCATATCAGAATTCCCATAATGACTCGAGGCACCAGCTTCAGATACATTTTTGATTGGCTGCCGCCATGAATTTTCCTTTTTGTTTACCAGTGCCAGTGAAGGCCTAAGGCTAAGCAAACCGCAATTTATCACAGTGATGGAAAAACATTAGAAGCATTCACAAAGCTGCTGAAGAATCTAGCCGTAGCTTCGGTTGATTCTTCGGCTAACTTCAGCCCCAGGACACCTTCGGTTCAGTAGAACCGAAGGGCTGCTGTACGGGCTATTTACTATAGCCCGTACAGCTCCCAAAGTTGGGCGAGGTGCTCAGTCGAGCCGAAGGCATATGCTTCGGCTCGACTGAGCCCAGGGGAAACTCGAAGCCGGCCTTTGGCCGGCCGACAGCCTGCTACTCACAGCTGGGCGGAGTCGGCCTTCATCTCACAGCTGCCTCCGGCCACTTGCAGATTCAGATCAGCGTCCCTGGTTACCTAGTAACCAGGGACGCCGTTCTGACATTACACCGCGGCTCCGCCAGGTTCTCCGTGTGTAATGACAGATGGGCGTACCCAGTAACCAGGGATGCCCATCTGTCATTACAACGAGAGCTTAGGAGAGCCGGCAGTGATATGAAAGCCGACTCTGCTAAGCTCTCATCCTAATGGCAGAACAGCGTCCGCTGGTTACTTGCATATCAAATGAGAGCTTACTATGTAACCAGCGGACGCTGTTCTGCCATTAGGATGAGAGATTAGCAGAGTCGGCTTTCATATCACTGCCGCTCCGACAAGCTCTCATTGTAATGACAGCTGGTCCCGGCCAATAGAAAACAGTTGGGCGTAGCTAGCTGTCACCCAATCTATTTTTTTTTACTTTTTTTGACTATTTTTCTTTTCTTGCTCGGTACCACCAGAGGTACCGAGCAGAATAGCCGAGCTAAATGCCGAGTGAGTGAATAGCGTTCGGCTATTCACTCACTGCTGTTCGACATCTATGAGAATAGGCCAAACAACAGCGAGTAGCCTGCCGGAGGTTCGGCTCCGCCGATCCAGATGTTTGATTGCCTGAGTCGAACTCCTTCTGCACTTCGGGTCGGCTAAACATGCTGAGCATGTTCGGCCGACCCAAAGCCACCCGATGTATGGCTGATTTCAGCCTACATACGGCTGAAATCAGCCGTACAAGCCTGAAGTGAATAGCCGAACGGCGTTCAGCTCAATTCACTTCGGGTCGGTTATTCACTAGGCTGCCTAAGCCAGCTTTGTAAATAACCCCCTAGGTGTTTTATTTCTGTTTTGCAACTTTAAGTGTTCTTGTGACACATTAATCTTTGGAACTCACTGCACATATTTTCCAACTATTTGCATAATTTCTCAACTGCGCAGTATTTGCGTCCAGCAATTGTGACAGTAAAAGACCTTCAACCTATCGCTCAACCTAAAAGTGCTCCTGATCACTTCTGAGTGTCACAAAGATAATTCACCTCACATCCTCAAATCAGCTGAGCACTTTGGGACTATTCCGCTGTCATCCAGGAGGTTCCCAGCAAGCTTGCAATAATTATGAGACAATTTAGAGACAGAGACAACTTATGGACAATTTATAGACAATTCTCCTTATGAAGGCATTTAGGAATTAAACATAAACTAGGATAATAAATCTGCCACTATATGCACTAGAAATCAGGGTTACAACAGTTTAAAAGACGCTGTTGATGCAACTATGTTGATAAATTCCCCCCATTATATATGAACATGGACATGTTTTTGCCTGCAAAAGAAAGTTATACATGAAGTTAGTTCCTTAAGAGTGGGCAACATTCATTGTCTAAATATATATTTGCACTGCTCCACCAGTATCAAAACTATTTTTAAAAATCAGTAAAAAAGGTATGGCTGTAACTTGAGCTGTGGGGACACTGATATTTCATGGTTAACTTAAGCAAAATCCACAAATGGATGATTTTAGATAAATGTTTGCTCTGCTCTATGATGCAGAATGTATCATGCATACATATGGGTGTGTGTGTATTGCATCAATGTATATATTGTAAACAAGGCAACCGATGTTTTAAAATTCAAAAACAATTGGTCCATGCATGGGCATTTTGCAAACACTTTTCATCAATTTTAAAAAAATAAGGAAATACTCTGACAGGCTGAAAATGTTTCAGCTGTTTCCAAAGAGGTAGAAACTTACAGTAAGCTAAAGCTGAATTCTCATTACACAGTTCACAGTTACCAGCTTAGCAAGTGCTTAGAAAAACACTCGCATATAATCCTTCTTAACTGGGATTTGAACCCACAAAAATTATATCTGCTTGCCTGTTACCAACAATATACAACAAATCAAAGCTAATAAATTCCCAAGCTCTGTCTATCCAGGTAAATCTTCATAACTCTGTTTCAGCCGACCTGTCTGGTCTCTCCATTGACTTTCTGCATATCTTCTTAAATTCTCCATGATTAGGGAATTTGCTCCAGCTGGGACTTAAGGGACCCTAGCGCCAAATGTTGGTAAATGTGTTGTTGTTTTTTAGCTTTTTTTCTTCCTTACCCCTTAAAAATTTTTAGCAACACTTCTGTGAAAGCCATAGTGACATTTTTACACTTTTAAAGGTCCATTTCTTTGTGGGTAAATATTAAAACCCAAAAACCTTCCAGTTGACAGCCACATGGAATTCTAAAATGCATTGACTTTAGATTTAGACTGTGTCTATTTTTTTCTACCATTCTCTGCAGTTAAAAAAGTAAATACAGTTTGAGTTTCCATTTTAATAGATTAATATATGCCAAATATTAAATAATCTTCCGCCAATATACAGCTGCATGCACTAAATAGTAGTGAGAATTAGGTAGAACTGTAATAATAAATGTGCCCCACTACCCTACCTATAACCAGCCTACAATAATGTAAAATTACAGTGTGCAAAACAACCACTATATACAAATAATATGAAAAACATACAACATAGACTGAACATATAATGTACTCGATAGTCACAGTGCCACAATAGAAAAAGTGTCCATCAAAAAGTTACACTGTAACAACATAAGTGATCCCAAGCTGTGATAAGGTGTAAAATTCAATTATATTTTTTGTTTCTCCTTTAACACCCTTGTGTTAACCCCTCCTTGTGCAGCCCTTTAGAATACTCCTCACCTCCTTACTAGACCAACAGCAAGGTCTAATAGCACTAATAGCGCTGTTTATAGTGGTTGTTTTGTACACTGTAATTTCACACTATTATAGGCTGTTTATAGGTAGGGTAGCACGGCACATTTATTGCTAGAATCATGGTCATGCATAATAGCTACATTGCATATCAAATGAACCAGCGGGCATGAATATATTTATTATGAAATATCTTTCTACAAATATTCGTGTTTTAGTTGGCTAAATGTGCATATCTGGGCCCATGGAGGAGGATGGGGATCAGAATTCTCCTGTGCCTGCTTACAATGGAGAGAGAAAAAAAAGCAGAGATTCAGAAGAATAACACTCTCCTGTGCTAGTCATGTGACCAAGAGCCTAGGCGCTTAATGTTATGATCTCTGCTAAAGAATCAACTAGTTAAAATGCTGATCTCTACTTTCAACAAAGGTCTCATTGCCAGTCACCTTGTTGACACAGTAGAGCACTTAAACCAGCATTTCCCAAGGAAAGGTAAGTATTGCAGTCCTTCTGTTACTTTCTTTCTAACAAGACTATTAATAAAAATGTAGGTTTACTTAAATAAAAATATAGCTACAGAAAAAAAATTGTGGGAATTATATATGGATACATTATTAAAGTTTACTTATGTAAAAGTAAACCGTGTACACCGTGACCAAGCTCTGGCTTTTAAAAGCACCCCAGGATTTAGGGCTACTGTGACAACTCTGCAACAAATATAAGGAATGCATGCAGCCACCTGAAAATGTTTGCTACCCAGATGAGGGTCCAGCCTTCCATCTATAAGCTACACCACTGCCTTTCTTTAAGTTTATCACAAATAATTGAAAATATTTAATTCCTTCAGTGCCACTGTTTCTTTCACAGGTCATTATTGTGATGTCTTATTTGGTCAACATTTCACACTTTCTTTTAAGACCTTCATCCCCTGTCACTGACATCCTTTTACAGTTCAAATTCCATCTGCCATTGTGACGGCTTACTCCACTTCTCACTAATTCATGATTTGTTTTATGAAGAGGATAAGGTTATGTCCAGAGCTTAAAGTGTTATGTTGCCTTTCATGTTCCCTAAATGCTGCATTAATCCACAATGAGACCATGGAGACATCTTGTAGATTGAATGTATATAAACACTTAACAAACAGCAGACATGAGGCTCTTATAAAGATGCATACATAATACAGTTCAGCACTTTATTGGCTGTTTATATAGTTATACCATTTAGTGCTATACTTCAAAAGGCATAATGGGTGCACTTTATGGTAATTACACATGTTTGTTCTCTTACACTATTCTCTTACATTCCAGCCAATGATTGAAAAGATGTCCATACACTAGACAACAATACATTTTAAAAAAGACCATAAACACCTAAAACCACAAAAAACTGGTAAAAATTCTAACAGCCAATTAAAAAACTAAATTGGATAATACCCATAACTGCGATGGTGGGAACAGTCTCCAGTTCCCCTGTAAACCGCATTTTCAAATCTGCCTTCTGCTCATTGGTTTAAAGTAACATTACACACACACAGTGAACTACAGCACACATCCATAATCATAACCTACTAGTACTCATCTGCAGCATAGTGGTACTCCTCTCTTTTCCCCTGCAGGCTTTGATCTCATTGAAGCACCAAGTTTACCTGCCAATCTGACCAGCCCAGAATTCAGTCAGTGAGATGAATCTTTGCATTTTGTTGGGCTAAATTTGGGGCGGACGTTGGGTTTACCATGGAGCTCTGTGTGTGGCTGCTTCTTCCACCATCCCTGCCTGTTTTTTGTAACATGTCTTAATAACACTTGAAAGTGAACAATCAAATGTATGCAAATGATTGCAAGAAGTTAGGAAACAACTTAATATATTAATTAATTGAACAAAAGCCATGATATATGGACAGCTTACCACCCTGCTAAGCCCTGCATAGTCTGTTCTTGATTCAAAATGACAACATTATGTAAAAGATTTTTTGCAGCTTTCTCATTTTAGTTATATAATAATTGTTCCTAACATTGAAACTGCATTGCTGGGTGTAATCTGATGTGTTAAAGTGCACCCAAAACTGATATTCTAACTTTGTATGGTCAGTGGTAGGTTAAATCACTTACTGAATTCTTATGTTTCTTGAGGACTCCATTGACTAGATGCTCTTTCCAGATTTTCAGTCTCCTCCATCTGCTGTTCGCATTCCAAAGTGTTGTCACACTTCACTGATGGATTCTTTGCGGTGTACAATGATACAATATGACAAATGACAATAATTAGAAGGTGGAGTTGGGAGACCGTGAAAACTTAGGGTGTTATTCCCAAAAGGGTGAATAGTTTGGAGAAGGCAGAAGAAGTGAACAAGCTAGGACAACATAGCTGAACCGGAAAGTGAGCTGAATTTGGGAATTTTTCCAAATCAGCTATTTTGGCCTAGATTGTTCACTTCTCCTGCCTTCAACAAACTCTTCACCTTTTTGTGAATAACCCTGTTAATTATAACCTTGCAGCAGAAGGTGGAGACTGTTTTAGGGAAATTGCACCATTTGAACCTCATAGAGATGTAAAAATCAGACTGTTGATTTAACTCAATGGTATTCATTTAAACTATAATATCAGTTCTGGGTGGAATTGGCCATCAATAATTATGCAAGGGTCTTTTTTTTTCTAGAGTTCCCTCACTAAAACTGTCCTCCTGGCACCCACAGATAACTTTGACTTTACCAATACTGCCTTGTTCTGACTTGGGGAGAATGTGGTAGATCCACACCACCCCCTAAATCTTATCTTTGCCCAACTGGCCATTCAGAGTGATAACTGCATGCTGCTTAAATCATGCTATGGCATCAGCCACTGGGGCTGTTCTAACCCTGAGGCTGCGGTAGGATCTAAAATACAAAATTCTCTCTATTCTGAAAAAGAAAATAATTTCATTAATTGGTATTTTGTTCATACAAGAAAAAATACAATAAAAAAAGAATAAATGAAAGCATGGTGGAAGAATTTGCACTTTAACTAATCTTTAAAATATTGTTATAAAATGATGGTATTGTTACAAGTATTTATATAGCTGAAAATGATTTATATCTTTGAATTATGCTTTAGTTAGCTCACCAGATGATCTGATTATTTATGGACACATACTAAAGACATGCATCAGCTATATGAGAAGCTGGGTGGTCGAAAATGTAAAAGTTAAAAAAATGCTACAGTATGCAATTAAGTTGTTTTTTTTAGTGACACAGCTGTACAGTCAGATCCAAGATCTTTTTCAATGCAATACAGAGCTCCCTCTCTATACTAACTGCTACACTACACAACCATTGCTTATATTCCTAAGTTCATTAGACTATATTAACCCCATATAATTTTACCTTTAATAACATCACTCTTGCTATGAAGCAGCTCTTCTATCTTGGAATGGTGGCATACAGAGGGAACTGCTTTGCTCAAAGCTGAGTATGTGTACCTAATTAATCAGTTTATCTAGTAACCTTACAATATAGTTATGTACTAGAATAAGTTAAATATCTGTATATATTTAGCTAATCCATAATGAATACTATAATATGTATAATTGCAATGTTGTTTGATTATATTATTATATATTAGGTAAAGCAACATTTATGCAGTTTTTGGGCCTATCCAGTAAACCAATAATGTACAGGATAAAGATAAACTGTATTCTGTACATACTAGGGATGCACCGATACTAGCATCGGTATCAGTGCCAATACCGAGTACTCGCCCAAATGCTCCGATACTCTGATGCCTGACTTCCTGATAATCTGGGCACACGGCATCGGTACCTGATATTGGTGAGCACTTAAAAAAATATTAGTTCTCAATACCGAAAAACCGGTATCGGTGCATCCCTAGTACAAATAGCTATTACAAATGTTATCATAATTTTTTGAATATTACAACAATTTGTCAGTTTTTAGAAACATATTTATAAAAGAGTTGATACATCTAGGAATGTCTGCCTGTCTAGGTTTAGTTGCATGCAAAACACGTTTGCTGACATTTAGCAATATTTACCACACCAACGATTGAGGCTCCAATACTTTATATTGCTAAACTTTTTAACAAAGGTTCAGTACTTAAAGAATTGTTTAAAATAAAAATAACAATAATATTATTAATAATACTAAAAAAATAAAACATTTTCCCTATCACTACCAACCTGTCCTACTAAGCCTGTGGGGCAGTGTGCTGCAATTCCAGTAGATACCAGCCAGCATGCCCTACAACACAGGGGGTACTTGTGCTCTTCAGGCCCCACAGTACTCAGGAGGGGATTTGGCATAGCCATAAGTGGGATCTATATGCAACCTAAATGGGCCTTGATGAAGGGTCTTCTAATGTGACTATTTCACCTAAAGGTGTCCAGTAATGCCTAAGTATGGTCTGTGCAGATCTCCTTGGTGATTTAGCCAAGATCCCAAATGGTAGCAAGCACACTTCTATCATTCTCAGCCACTGAAATGTGAGGGGTAATGGTTTTAAATATGCTGGAAACTCAGATGAGATGTCTCCCTGGAATCTCTTCTGACATCACTACCACTAACACCATATGTGGTATAATACCACATGCTGGTGAATAATTAAGGGGTCTAAAGGTCCACATTGACACCTCATCAGAGAGGGGGGCAAGATATCTGCCCCATAGAGAAACAAGTAGTTTGCACATAAAAAACTAATTTTAGTATTTGAACAACCAAAGATCCAGAGGCCCATCACAATTTAACACTAATGCTTTTGTAAGCATGGCTTTAGACCACTTGCTCACTACCACCTCACATGCATGCCAAAAAATAGGCATAATGCTCTAAATGCTGAACCTTTAAATGTGTAACAAGTGTTTTTATAAATAAGTGACAGATTTTACTATATGGTCAATGGTATGTAGACACCCTCCAAATGATTGCATTCAGATGTTTTCAGTGAAAGTTGCTCCTAATGTTACAGCATACAAAGGCCCGTTCCTGTTCCAGCATGACTGTGCCCAAGGCTAGGTCCATTAAGGCATGGTTAGATGACTTTACTGTGGACGAACCTCAGTGGCCTGAGTAGAGCCCTTACCTGAACCTTATTGTGATTTAGAGACAGGTCTTCTCATTCACCAAGAAAAATAAGCTCATATAGGTGTTATTGTTAGGCAGTCATAAATGTTTGCCTATGAGATGTAAACATATTTAACTGAACAAGTAGACCTTTGAGTCCAGAGCTTTAGAGTTATTTTTTATGTAAAAAGAAGCAAAAAATATAATTACAATACATCTTTGTCAGGAGCAGTCAGTACTGAGGACACCTCTTAAAGAACTCCAGGAAATGTAAAAAAAAACTTACCCTTGCAGTAGATGCACCCCAGTACTGCAAGGGTCAGGTGCCTATTTTCTCTAAGGGGCTCAACAAAAGGCAGATATACTCACCCGATCCTAGGTCCTGTGGTGATCAGTGCTCACTTTTCTCCCCTCTGCTCCAGCTGTAGAATGTCCTTTGGCATCCTCAGGTCTCATGGACCTGTATTAGACATGATCAGTAGTCCTTAGACTGCCAGAGACGGGGGTGAAGACGCTGTAGCCCATCACAATTGAACACTAATGCTTTTGGAAGTATGGTAGTAGACTACATGCTCACTACCTCCTAGACATTGAAATCCCACCTCATATGCATGCCAAAAATATAAATAATGTCTCAAATGCTGAACCCTGACAGAGCCCATGTGAGAAATGGCTGTGGGGGCCAGTCTAGCAGCCCGGTGGGACCATGGTTCAGGAAAGTACTTTAAATATGCTTTATTTGAGCTCCCTAGACTAAACAAGCTACACCTCACTGCAAGGGTATGTTTTTTAAAGTTCTACTCAATCCTTTGCCCACTCAGGTTTCTCATAACTAAATACCAATGCTGATAAATGACCATCCAACATATTGTATGCTCTTTTAGGTGCTCATCAGTATAGAGAACAGGTCCTTTGCTCAGCATATCTATCACTGTAGGGGAAACCTCAGGACATTATAGGTCTTGTATATTTTTGCATGAAAATATTTGTGTGAATCTTATATGTAAAAGACAACTGAGTGGATGAAACCCATATTTCTGCATCTTAAACAAAACAAATATATTATTTAATGTGAAATCTAACATGACAGTCATGAAGCAGATGGATGTTACGGTTAAATTATTGACTGTGTGTTTTGTATTTGAACAGATGACACAATTCATGAATCAGCTGAGCCATCTCGTGGTGAAAATTCAGCACCTACACTGAGAATACCAAACTGGCTTTTGACAACCCTATTGTTTCTCCTGGCAATGCTTTTGACGTTATAGCACAGTATACTTCACAGACCAGCTCCAGAACATAATAGGGTCTTGGAACATCAAAGATCCACCTGATTGCTTCACCCAAGAAATAAACTTTTTTTCTGCTTTTCATTTAGTTTTTAGTTTTTTCCCCCAATTTCAAGTGAACCTAAACTCTAGAAGAATAAGTACTTAATATACAATACAATATAGACTACATAATTGTTTCCAGGACTTTTTAAATGGAACTCAAAATTAAATGCCAAAATTGAATTGCAACACTAGTGAAACAAAGTTTCCTTATCATTCAGTTTTAGAAAATCACACACTTTCGTGCAGACAGTCAAGGAGACACTAACCAACAAAAATGGATTTTGGATGAAATGAAAAAGAACGTGCAATGAGATTCAGCTTTGATGAACGGCACTATTAACAAATATGGCTAAATATGCATTAAAACAGTAAGAATTTCAATTCTCCGAGGGCTCCCAAGGAAATGTCTGTCTAAGAAGATGATACTGAACCTCCTAAGTACTCTTACCTGTGCTAAGAAATTGGCAGGGGGGATTTTTAATAAAAGTTATTTTTTTTATATATATATTTTAAGTCATCTAGAGTGCAGAATGCTCTTCTACTATTTAAAACATAGGCAGATAATGCCATAAAATAGATCTCCACGGTGCTACAATTTTATTTTGCTGTTTCACAACTCACATGCATTTAGTACATAATTGACCATGCTTAATGTCTTGGAGGCAGCCATAGATAACTGCCCTGGTTCACAGTCCTACACTATATGTAAAAACAAGGAAGTCTGTTATTGAACTTTTTTTTTTTCTACTGAACTGAATTTATTACTGAACTGATTAATTGTACTGTTATAAAACAGACTTCAGAAATTATTTATCAGAACAAAATGCATGGTTTATAATCCACTGCAAAGGAAAACAGCCTGACCCTGAAAGATAGTCAAGTGAGGTTTTGGCCACATTTGGCCCCAATTGTAGGGATAGAGGGACTGCAATACATTGAGTTGCTTTCTTCAACAACAAGGTTATGTAAAGAACATTGTTCTATATTGTTTGTAAAATGGTTAATTCAGATGGTTCCCAAAGCTTTTAAGTAAATATTTTCAAACAACTGATTTATGCATAACCAAGGAATATTTGAAATAATTGATGGATTAATGTTTTTCTTCTTAAATAAGTAGTTACTGATAAATCTTTAGCAATGGGACACAACATGGTTGATCAAATGAACAGCTACCTATTGTCTTGTTAGAACATTCAAATATGGACACTTGATAACTTTTCAGGGTGCCTTGAGTTTTATTTTTCTGTTTTATTATGATTATTATTGATGTATAGTAAAGGACATGACGCAGACACTTCATATTCATCAAATGTACTTTACGTAATAAAGCCTTTAACAAACTGTGATTATGTTTAATATAAAAAGCAAAAAAATCAAGTACAATAATACTTTTAATATATTTGTATTTGTGGAAAAAAAAAGGTTCAAACATACACAAATGGTCATAGTTAGTCAAGAATATTTTATAACTGTCAGAACTATGTGTTTCCTATAGATCAGAATGCAATCATAGGTATAACCAGAGCCTTCAAAACTTCTCATTGACCTGGGTTGCTTTAATCTAGAACAATAGTATTATGCAATTTTTTTTACATCAAAAACTACAATAAAGCACAGACAAGTAACCTAAGAAAGATTTATTGTATTATGCTGTAGGCTTATTTGACAACATTGTGAGTCATTCATATAATGTAGATCCTCATACAACAATTTTACAGTGTTAGCACAATAATCTACCTTTAAACTAAAAGAAAAAGAGCCCAGGACTAATGTTATTCTTTAAAGCAATTATAAATGCAGATGTAGCAGTCTACAGTGATACAGTAATAATACAAATATATATGAAACTTGCATTAGGTTGTTTTACATTGCATTCAATTTGGTATTTAAAATGTGTTGGCAATACCGCTGCTGCTTCTGTGCATTATTGTTGATGAATGTTAATGCATTTAATAGCCTTAACATTGATTTAAATGTTTGTGTCTAATTTTCATTTTGGTTAAATCAAGAAAATAAATAAATTCAGTTTCCCTCCTAGAAGCAGTATCTTCATAAAAACAGACATAAATTCCTATGCTGGTAAAATTATAGTTTTAAATAACCAGACAATAGTAAAATCATGTTACTAAAACTGAACAGAGGCTGATAAAATCAAAAAAAGCAGAATCACAAGAAAAAGTGTCCCCACTAATGTTGAAAAATATGTTGCTTCAGTTATATTGCCTTTTGAAACAAGTACAAGTTGTCCCTTGTCTATTTGCATTGCAGTTTACTTATTGCCGCTTCTGAATATTGTTTTGTGAATGGCTGCAGCAGTTACCTGACAGATGAAACAACAGTCATAAAAAGGATGAATTCAGCAAATCTCACCATGTTTTTAAGGAACAACTTGCCCCTGTGGCCATAGACAATTTGACTGAAAACAAGAGAAATCTCATGAGGGGTGAATAAACCCTCTAAGTAATAGAACAAAGAAAGACTGTTTTCTGTAACATTAACAAAATAAATGAAGGATGTTGGGACAAATATTGAAGCTGCTCATTGCACTTGAAGTCTCTTTGGCTTTCTTTTCTTTTCTCAGCTACTTTGTCTTTCTCTTTTTTTCCCCATAAACTATTATGGCCCAGGCTGGGTACAATTTTAACCCTTTTCCCTGGTGGCTAGAGGCTTTGTAACTTGAAGCAGGGGGATTAAGCATCAGTCTGTTCGGTGGATACTGTGTATCCTTTAATACACAAGATAACATTTCATGTTAGATTAGAATATTGTTTTGTACTATACCTTCTTGGATGGCAAAGAATATAAGATAAAGAAAAAAAACTAAATTCTTTAAATTCTGTATTATTAGCAACCTATGTTGTATATAGTGTTTGATAATAAAGTATTAATTCAATTCTTATGTCTTTTCTAAGTGAATACATTAGACTTTAAGACCACAAAACATAAAAAAGTAGTCATGGCTTTTTCTAGATGAAACTTGAAAGCAACAAAAAAAAAAGGGTCATCTATAAAACATGATCACTCACCACTGTCCTCACCGAATCATGACCCAGAACAACACAACATGTAACTATCGATGATGTTTTGTACTAAATGTTTATAGAGCTGATGTTAGAGCCCTGTGTATTTTTGGCATGTTGGGTTAAGGAAACATAGGGATTTTTGGTAACTTTTTGGGGGTCTTATATTCATGATGGCATACTATCCTCCATAAAACATTTACCATTAGTACGGCATATTTAAATTAAAGATGAGTCTTTGAATGAGTGATTAACTCATAAACATCATTTAAACCTTATGTAGTACATTTTTGTGTCTGACAGACCCACAATCTTCGTTGTTTGTTAATCATTGTAAGATTTCATGTAAGCCCAATATATTTTAGGGTTGTACTCAGTTCTTTCAACTTGCTATGTAACCTCATGCATGGTTACATGTTTTAGTTTCTATCCTGTTTCTGTCTTTCTCTTTTCAGCAATGAATGAGCAGATCTGTCCTAATTTTTGGTACCACCATTTTTTTCCAGGAATTCACCACCAAACTTTTCCCACATCTGAGACAAAGCTCTATGATACGCTTACTGCCATTGTCTGTACAATTTAATAGATGCTGGCATGTTGGAGGTTGCCCATGAGGCTACAAAATCCGCTTTCCATACTTACTCCTAACATCCCATTGAAACCACTCATTGTGTGTGCATCTGGGTAAGAAAGTCCAGCTCAGTGTGGTCCTGTGCTTGTACTTCCCTGCTTTGCACTTACTATTCATTGAGTGCTGTTTTGAAATGCTTACATTATACCAATTTAAAAGAAAATGTAAAAAAAAATCATAAACTGTATTTGTATATACACGTGTCCGTACAAATAAACTTAATTAAAAAAAGATTAAATCTTGTTTATTTTTTGGCTTTGCTCTTAAAACAGTATATTTATTTTGGCCGGTATTTTAAATTCATTATTTTTATGAACAGGAATAGTTTGTATCAGCTGCACCATCTGAGATTAAATCTATCATAATTAACAAAGTAACAGGTAAAATACCTGTATGAGAAGCATTGGATGGAAGTGCATTAGCATATCAAAGAAATTGTACACACTGGGTTGCTGCAACCTTAGATGCTTTATCAAATATGTAGCAGGAACATACTGAAGTGTTTTGTGCACAACTCTATCCCCAAAGGCAATGAACCAGCAGCTAACATACATTTTGCAGAGGTGTAATGTAGAGTTTTATTGTACATGGGGTGGTATCCACATATATACACATACAACTTAGACAGAAGCAGTTCTCGAACTCTAGGGTTGTTTGATGGGAGAGCTTTTTTAAAGTAGAAGTAAAGCCAAGACTTTTTCCTTTTTTTTTGTTTTTCTTAGGGTAGGGAATGTTTAAAATCCCTCTCACATTATTTTTTGATGTCTGCGTTCCACCAGGAAGATGCCCTTTCACTTTCTGTTTTGGAAAAACAACAGGAAGCAAAAGGAAATCTCAGTAAAGTGAGGGAAAATCCTCTCTTAAGGAAATAGGGAAAAACAGACACTCTGCCAGCAATCAATCTCCATGGTGCTGAAACTGTGTTTATATACAATTTTAATACCATAAACAGCAAATGTCGGCAGATAAGTGAAAGTCAACGGAAGATTTCACTAGAAATATGAAAATAACCTCTACTGTACCTTAGATATTTAAAAATGACATGTGTCTTGGTAACATTAAAACTTCATAAGATTCGTCCGCTGTTCACATAAATAAAAAAATCAGGCAGGAACCGTTGGGAAAATTGGTTGGTGAACCTTTGATAAATAGACCTCTAAATGTGTATTAGTGCTGAATATGTTGCGCTCAGTCAAAAATGTGAACTAATAAAACTCTCAAAGTTGATAAGTGAAATTCACCTCGTGCTGGTGAACATGAGTGAAGTCAAAAATTAGAAGTGACATTATCTGTGCAACACTACATATGAAATATATATGAAAAATATATAAGAAAACAGTTTTTAAACTGTATCCCAACAAAAAACCTCTGTTGATGCACGCATATGGATACAAATTGTACAAATCCGTGATATCACTCTAATTAGTGCATAGTGTTACAAATATTATACTTGTGTTAAACATACAGTATAGGTGGCATAACAAGTACCAGATGCATAGGAAATGGTTATGCTAAGATAACACAATAGCAGTAACTCTCCTGTTACAATGTATTTGTCCACAAACCGCAGCAGGTGTTATTTTAGAAAGAAAGGAAGATGGATTTACTTTCCTTTCTTTGAAGGCATCAATGTGTCTAAAATAACTATTCAGTCTGTATTCATAGTGAGCAACGATTATATCCCAACAGCGATCTCTTTATTGTAGTGATCGGCCGCCTCTTCAGTCCCACATGGATGGGCAAGCCGTGCGCAACTTCCCCCTTCCTTTTCAACTAGATCACATCCCGCCGTACCATCGGCGGTATCCCCTATGATGTCTCAAAAGAGAAATATATAAAGAAAAGGAGAGCGCCTAAGTGCAGTAAAAAATGTTTATTTTTCCACGACACACAAAAAACACTTGTGAGATCGTAGATTTAAGATCACATGTAATGAAAGAATCCTCAGCTGTAGGAGGCAAAGGCAGGTCTCTCCCTTGACGCGTTTCGTCTCTTCGACTTTATCAAGCGCAACATATTCAGCACTAATACACACGATTACCAAATCACAGATTGTTGCAGCTAGTCCATTGTTCAGAACACAATTATACTCTATGTGCAGCTATTTGTCATCCATCCAGACCTCTAAATGTATCATGCAAAGAAAAATATCAACTAGACATTTTATACAGGGATATAGATCCAGAGATATTAATGATTTGAATGTAGCATTTTCAAAAACAAAGAAATGCAAGATTTCATTGTCTGTGAAGGTTCTCATTCATCCAGGTCTTGGTATATCTGTAAAAAATAAGTCAAGGCAACTGGACTTGCTGTATTTTTTCTTGAAGATGTTTCACTGGTCATCCAACCAGCTTTCTTAATTAAGAATGACTTGCACAAAAAATTATCTCTGAATTAATAAGGTGAATGTTGCTCCAGAGGTGTTAAAACAGTATTGTATGTGACAGACAATAGATGTCTCACCCCCCACCTCCTCTATTCAAGCTTGGCTTCTAGAGGTGGGGGGTGAGACATCTATTGTCTGCCACATAGAATGCTGTTTTAACACCTCTGGAGCAACATTCACCTTATTAATTCAGAGATAATTTTTTGTGCAAGTCATTCTTAATTAAGAAAGCTGGTTGGATGACCAGTGAAACGTCTTCAAGAAAAATACAGCGAGTCCAGTTGCCTTGACTTATTCTTTACAGATATAGAAGATTTAATTGTTTCATAATTGACATTAGATTGCTCTGCATAAACATGAGATATCATAGTTTAGTTTAATTTAACTACCAGTTAATGTTTTGGGGTTGGTTTCAACAACTTAAGTAATAAAATAATCTTGTGAATGGAAAAATCAGGTTTGATTTGTAAGTGGGGGTTCGTCGAATTCTGCATGAAGTCCCGAAAATTCAGAACCTAAAACCCAATTCCATGCAGAGTAAGATTACCAGAGTTAAGTAAGTTGAAGAGCCCATTTGTTCTAATGTCACCTGCCATAATCTACACCGCTTTCTCCCTGCAGGTGGAAGTCCAGCACTCGCTGTACTTCCAGGCCTGCTCTGGCTTTAGGTACTGTAGGTCTTGTAGACATCAGCTCTGCAGTCACATTTCTGCCCCCTCTCCTCCTGGCCAATCCCAAAACATACAGCCCCCGCGCTCTGTTTTGTGATTGGCCAGGATAAGAGGGGCATGGAGAGGAGACCACAGCACTGAGGTCTATAAGGTTTATGAGACCTGCAGTGCTTACAGCTGGTAACTGGACTTGCACCCGCAAGTAAACAAGAACATTTGCACGGAGAAGAAGGCAGTATAGATTATGGCAGCTGGCTTTAGAGCAAACAGGCTGCTCACCTTAATTAACTTTGGTAAACTTATTATGCCAGGAGTTGAGCTTTAAAATCAAACCACAATGAGGTATTTTGGAGGGGATTCTTTATAAATAATTCTGGCTATTTTCATTGCTAATAGGCAAGGTTTTTTTTTTTTTTTTTTAAAAGGGCATGGGGAGCTGGGCACTGCCCTGGGGGACATGTACCAATACAAAACAAAATGCAATAAATAAATACCGTACATGGATACAGGGTACTCCTTTTAATGTGAGTCAGCATAGAAAAAAACACTAGGGATGGTAATGATTAACATTTTCGTGTTCGATTAATCGAAATTTTTTTAATCGATTCATTTTGATTAATTATAACGCACATACAGATCCAACTACATTGGCCTATACACATACAGCACAGCAATAAAGTAATAAAATGAACTAGGATAACACTAATCCTGCACGTTAATAATCTCACGTGCCCCACTCAATATGTCCGCCGCTTGAGTGGCAACTGAGAATAATAACGTGCTGGATTGGTGTGATCCTAGTTCATTTTATTACTTCATTGCTGTGCTCTATGTGTATAGGCCAATGCCTTGGCTGGCGCTCGTGCAGAACGTTTCAAAAAAAATGTAATCGATCAAAAAGATTAACGATTAATAGAGAAATTAATCGTTAATTTGCACAGCCCTAAAAAACACTAATCTTTTTAATTACATCGAGATGCCTATAAGCCACATGTGGTGAATAATATGATTTTCAAGGATGGCATCATTGACACCATATTCTGGCAGCACATATTTTGGATATGTAATTGACTTTAACTTTTACTTCTACCTTGACTTGAATACAGCAGCAGCACCCCCGATCTCATTTATTACAACTTGAGAAAAGTGTTGGCTGCAGCACCTATATTTTTTATCCAGCATTAACAGGCCTAAATTAAATATTGGAAGAAGCCACAACATATATAAAAGCTATTTTCTCCTAAAAATTAAGCTAAAGCCCTGAACTTTGTAAAAATTGGCCAGTGGTACAACAAATTAGTAGAAAAGCTTGCACTTTTTTTTACAGATGCAAACTGCATTATGTTAAAAGTTTAATAAACTTTTAAAATACAGATTACAGATACACTTTAAAACCTCTTTCACTTTCAGTCAAACTGAAGGGCTGCTGTACGGGCTATTCAAAATAACCCGTGCAGCCACCGAAGGCGGCCGAGCGGCTCAGCCGAGCCGGAGGAATATGCTTCGGCTCAACTGAGCCGAAGTGACAGCCAAAGCGGGGCGAATGGCATGCCAAAGGCCGGCCATAAGCCCTGC
>NW_017307162.1:101902-109214 GCF_000935625.1 Nanorana parkeri | reverse complement strand
CCCTGCCATTTACAGCTTGGCGGAGCCAGCCATGATTTCATGGCTGGCTCCGCCCAGTTGTAATGATAGATCAGCGTCCCCAAATGATCTGGGGATGCCGGTCTGTCATTAAACAATAAGAAGTGGACGGAGGCAGCCATGATGTAACAGTCGGCTCTGCCCAGTTGTTATTCATTGGCCGTCACCTGCTAGAAGATTCTAGCAGGTGCTGGCCAATAGGAAACAGTTGGGTGGTGCTAGCTGTCACTGCTAGCTCCGCCCAATTGTTTTTTATTCCTATTTTATTCTTTTTTTTAAATCTTTATTTATGTTTTAATTTTACTGTTTATTAAAAATTTTTACAGTTTTTCAAACTTTTTTTATTTTGACTATTTTCACTTCTTTTCTGTTCTGCTCTGTACCACGGAGGTACCGAGCAAAATAGCCGAGTCGAATGCCGCTCGGCGGCATTCGGCTATTCACTCACTGCCGTTCAGCCCCTGTGAGAATGTTCGGCTGACCAAAGTGCAGTGGAAGGCAGCCGATGAACGGCTGAAATCAGCCATACAAGCCGGAAGTGAATAGCCGAACGTGAATAACCCCCTCAGACTTCAGGCATGTGTTTGATAGAAACTGGCTTGCATCAGGACAGTATGCAAGCATATGAATAAGCAGCAAATTAAAGGAGACAAAGCAGGTTTTATCTTGCAAAAAAATATAATGTGAGAGACTGACAGGCTTATTCACAAAAGGGTGAAGAGTTTAGAGAAGGCAGAAGAAGTGATCAATCTAGGACAACATAGCTGAACTGGAAAGTGAACTGAATTGGAGAATTTTTCCAAATGAGCTATTTTGGCCTAGATAGTTCACTTCTCCTGCCTTCTCCAAACTCTTCACCCTTTAGTGAATAACCCTGTGAGAGTCAAAAGCCAAAAATATTTTTCAGTGCTGGGACATTATCTAATCAGCTTGGACAGGCCACAGCATAAGAGGGAGACATGAAAAAAGTGGAGTATATTATTGTAGAGAAACTGTACAGCGCAGCTCCAGATGGCAGTGGGCATTAACCGGTATCTTGAACTGCAATAGAAAGCTATACTGTAGGCACCCCAAAGTTGTTGGATTTTATTCTAAATTTTGTTTTCATATTAGTTTAAATGTTTTTAGTTATTTATATGTTTTTCTTAATATTTTTTGCATTGATGCTGGGGTTGGGAAGCACACAGGGAGGTAAAACAAAAATTTAATGTAGAATCTTACGGCCATAGAGTGCCTGTCCGTCCACAAATTAGGACCAAAGGATAAAAAAAGATTAAAGGTAGGCATAAAAATTGAGCTAAAGGTGGCGCATGTGGAGGTAGTAGGTGACAAGTATTACTGATGTGCCCTCTTGTACCACCTCTTTCTCCCCTATTGCCATCTTTTCCCTCTTCACTTTCACCTCCTCTTCCACCTTCTTAACTGCTTCCCAATCATATCATACCTCCACTATTTTCTCCAATCATATCATACCTCTCCCCTGATGAAAGCATTTCTTGTTGCATTCTTTCATTTCTCCTCCTCCTCAAGGGTAAAAAAAACCACTTTATTTTATAGTACTGCTAAGGTGGAGGAGGAGGTTTGATGTGCTAAAAGTGAGAAATGTTGGGATGCCAAGTGGTGAGGAGGAGTGTTGAAATGCTGGCAGTAAGAAAGTGGAGGGTTGGGGTGAAACTATATAAATAACATATTTCTGCAATATTTGAGGCAATTTACAATTTGCTAAATGTAATTATTATCAGTGGCTGAAAACCTGTAGGTAGCTGCAACGCTTTCAAAATAAATTACAAATATTTACTTTAAGTTCCCTGCACATAAGAGTGTAAGAAAAATCCTAAAGCACGCAAAGAAAGACTGACGGCTAGTTTGAGGAAAGATTTGTGAACAAAAGGCAGCTCCAAGTCAGTACTGGCCAGTAACAAGAATGTTGCACTTTGAGCAGCCCAAATGTAAAAAAAGGTCCTATCAACTATTAACTAAAAGTAAAAATGTAAAAAAATCACAAAAAGAAATGTAAAAGAAACAAAATATAACTGTGCTGCAAAAAAAGCACTTTGTCTTACAATAAAGGCGCTATCAGCATAAAATTGTAAACAATATACCCTGAAAATTTATGAAAACTCAAACATACCACCCCCTAAAGCAAAAGTCCCCCTTTTTATAACAAAAATACCCTCCAACAAATCCATAGCAGGTCCATTGGTTCTGTTATGGATTTTAAGTAGTACTCCATGCAGGTTCCCCTCCAGAATCCATACTAGAACATTATCCAAGCTTGCAGCCTGGCTGGCCAGGAAAGGAGGAGGGCAGCAATCTGTCCACAGAGCCTCATTGGTTGCTAAGATGCTGGTAGTCCCACAGTGTCATAGGTTATTATGGTGTAGCTATCTTGCAGAACACTCCCACGTGTGTCAGCTACATGGTCTCCCTGCTGTGTGTTTTGTTTTCTACCCCTGAATCCTACAATACTACTGTATCCTGTATTAAGTAGGAGTTGGAAGGAGGAACCACATTGTGCTGTGGAGGACCAGGCATCCAACACATTGACAAAATAGGACTTCAGGTTACAGATAAACAGGTTACAAAGCATCTGCAGTACCATCTATTTTATTGTTAGGTACAATTACAATTGAAAAAAATAATACCAGCCTAATTACAAAATAGAACAAATAAATACCATGACATGTTTGCACATTTAGCAGCCCATGATAAAAAAAGTTAGAGATGGGTTTTATTAAACAGCATTACAAATTAAAGCCATATACAGTATGTCCTCAAATTATATTTAAAAAATATTTAAACATTTAGATTATTCATAGAATCATTGTAAGCTGATTTTATTACAACCTTATACAGTAAGGACATTTTAAATTATATTCTTTTGAACTGATGTCCCCTTATCCTTCATATTGTCCTTGACACATACCGTCCTTTAGCCAATGTTTTTATTGTCCTTGGTTATATTTGTACATTATAATTAGGTCACCTCTTTTGAGTCTTTATTTTTCCAAATTAAACTATCTTAATTTTTGCAATTGATCACTGTAATTTAGCCCTACCATTAATTTTATTAATGTTATTTTCCATTTCTGTATTCCCATACAAATATGCCAGGGAAAATCCCATGGTTTTCATACTCAAAATGTGCTATTCTCTAATTAATGATATGACAACAAAAGCAAGAATTAAGATCAGAGGTGTACAAAGGTCTCTGAAATCATGGATAGATGTAAACCCATAGTCAATTAGAACTCCTAGCTAGGTCTTGTTCCCGACTAACTGATTAAATACTTTACTGAAAGAATGTTATGTTTCTAGTTATTATGCTGGAATTGGATGAAGGTTCATTATTGCTAATAGATAGTGGAACAGATGGTATACAGACTTGTTTTAGGAATGCTCCTGAAAAAAAACCCAACGAGAACAATAAAAATAAGAGTGAATATTTGATTATGGGATCAAAGTATAAGAAATACCCCACATTTCTGAGCACGAGATCACAGTTAAAAGAATATATGACTGTTTGCACTCAAACCCGGGAAGATATAATGTTAAATACTTGAATACTTAAACAGAAGTGTTTTAAATTAAAGATATACTCATATGTTAAATAAACACATACATAACAGTTTCCAGCTCATCCTAATATATGTATACTATATTTTTAAATGATAAAAGAGGGGGCAGTGTGTCCCTTAGTTCCAGCACTGTCTATTGCAGCCTCAACCAAAACCTATTGAAGCAATAGGAAGCCCCACCACATTTAACACTAAAACCTGTACTCCAGGCAGTTATAAAGAAAGCACCAAGTAATGCAGATATGCATTCACTAAAAATAATGAAATATATATTTAAATGCATCTAGTGTAGGAATCTGAGTTTGGCTTAGTCACAGCCTCTTGTAGGTTCATCACAAAAAATGCATTCTTCTCTTCTGTATATACTTATGAAAACAAGATTTAATGAACAAAACAAGAATGTAAATAGCAACATGCTGAATGTACCACAGTGGATGATGTAAGTCGAGGTTCAAAACAGACTAAAACACAAACAGGGTTATTCGTAAAAGGGTGAAGAGTTTGGAGAAGGCAGGAGAAGTGAACAATCTTGGGCAAAATAGCTGATTTGAAAAAATTCTCCAATTCAGCTCAGTTTGCAATTGAGCTATGTTGTCCTAGATTGTTCACTTCTGCCTTCTCCAAACTCTTTACCCTTTTGTGAAAAACCCTGTTATTGTTAAAGCTTAATATGACGTGTTTTTACATGTATTTACATGCAATGATGTGTGTGTTACACCCACATGCATTTAGATGCGTCTATCATTTGTCCATTGAAACAGTCCATTTAAGTAGCCAATGAAATTTCAGCAAATAAACACGTGTTACACTTACATAATTTAACAGGTGCTCACATGTGTTTTGGTGTGCTTAGAAGTTCAAATCAATTCCTGTTTTTTTTTTAAACACAGCTACACTGACTGCAGATAGAAGCATCTAAACACATGGGGGTCTATTCACGAAGCAGCCAAAGGATCTAGCCATAGCTTCGGCCGATCCTTCGGCTGGCTTCGGCCCCAGGACCCCTTCGGTTCAGTAGAACTGAACTTAGCAGAGCGGCTCAGCCGAGCCAAACGCATATGGCTCGGCTGAGCCGTGCTGAAAGCCGGAGCTGGCCGAGCGGCCGACCATTGGCCGGCCGACAGCCTGCTTCTGACAGCTGGGCAGATCCAGCCGTGTCTATTGGCTATTGCAAATTGAAATAGCCAATAGGGATCTAGCAATGCATTCCTATTGGCAAAATGTATTTATTTATTTTATTCTATTCTGACATGGCTCCGTATCAGAATAAAGAAAAAAAAAGAAAAATCAGTGTTTCTCTCCTGGGCAGCCAGGAGCGGGAGACTCCCAGAGCGCCCGGGAGAGTTTTTTATTTTTTTTTGACGGCAGCAGAACCGCCGGCCAATAGAAAACTATTGGGCGGAGCTAGTTGTCATTGCTAGCTCTGCACAAACGTTTTCATTTTTTTTTTTACTTTTTTACTATTTTTCAGCCGAGCCGAATGCCGCTCAGCAGCATTTGGCCATTCACTCACTGCTGTTCGGCATCTATAAGAATAGACCGAACAGTAGCGAGTAGCCTGCCGGAGGTTCGGCTTAGACGATCCAGGTGTTGGATCGGCTGAGTCGAATTTACGGCTGATTTCAGCTGATATACCACTGAAATCAGCCGTACCAGCCTGAAGTGAATAGCCGAACAGCGTTCGGCTCACTTCACTTCAGGTCGGTCTTTCACTGTGCTGCCTACGGCAGCTTAGTGAATAGACCCCATGGTGTTAATAAATCCATTGGAAATATATATAACTGAGTATTTAGCTGCTTGCCTAGAGTTCAGCTTTAAGGCTTCACACTCAAAGCTGAATGCTGGGCCAGAAAAAAATACCCTTATAGTTCTTTCCCACACACTGCAAGCATTACATGCTTATTTTTGCTTAGGAGCAGAGGAAAATAATACTTACCTTCTCCATTCAAGCAGGTTCCCTTCATTAGTAGGACCAGTCCCCTGAAGCCACTCTTTTAGGTCCGCAGTCACACGCTTGCCTCCTCCACATACAATGCAGAGCTAATAGTCCATCATTGTAAGTGATGAGGCTGAGGGACCACCCACAGACTGGAACATCAAGGAGAAGAGGCATACGCCAAAGCCTGTTGAAGTGGGGGTTAAGGTGAATAATACAACCTCTTTATCCTTGTGCATGGTGGATGCTGCAAGTGTTTTCTTTGTCAGTTTATCTTTAATCTGACCACACCACTAAACTTCCACTCTAATCTTAAAATTTAGCCTAACCTATTAATTGGACCTGATCTTGTACCCCACTGCAAGTACTTGTGTTTGTCTTCAAATCAATCCCTAGGTACCTATGTAGTGCCTTTGGATCCAGCCCATGATGCACATAGGACACTCTGCTCAAGTCAAAACTGCTAAAACCTTTCACATAAATTATTGAAATTGTTGTTCTATAACCAGCCAACTGTAACATATTGAAAAACTCTGCCTACTAGAAGTTTACCTGAACTAAAAAGTGAAGTTCAAGCTAACCAAAAATCAGCATAGGAAAGCCTATGTATATTAATTTTACATTATTACAAATATTAATCTATTACCCTCAGTTTTACATAGTGCTTAACATACAGTCCGTTACAGGCCAGTTATATAAGAGACAATTAACCTGCCAGCACAGGGAGAACATGCAGACTCCATGAAGCTATTGTCCTAATTGGGATTTGACCCAAGGGCCCCAGGGATGCAAGGCAGAAGTGCTAACCTCCACTGTGGTACCCGTAGATAATAGATATTTCTCCAAAGAAATTGGTGTATATGCTGTCACCAGGGGGTTTAGGTTAAAAAAAGGGAAACAATGTTATCATGCCGAAGCTAGCCGAAGGATCGGCCGAAGCTACGGCCAGATCCTTCGGCAGCTTTGTGAATAGACCCCATAGTATTAATAATGTACATCACCCTCCCCTTTCTCAACATAAACACACACATTACACATATAAACACAGTGTACTCATGTGCACAAGTATGCACTAAACACATTATGATAATGCATGTTACATTGATTGGTGATTTTGAATGGACTCATAACCTTTGCTGCATTGTATTTCCTACTACTGTATAGTACAATGAAGTTCCACTTATAATAAAGGGCACCACAAAACACCACCCTTTGATGTATGTGTTCACCTGTGTTGCAGTAATACACAATAATATGTGCTTAATTTCAGTATAATGCAGTAAATAGAGGAGTATAAGTTCTCTTCACTTATGTGCAGTGTGTTTTAGTACATTACAGCATGCAATTTCAAGAGATGCAGTTACTTTGCCTAGTCATCGCTCCCCCACCACTTCTGACTAGTTTAGACAGCGCAAAATGGGCAAAATGACAATGTCCCTTTTGCATGCATCATTTTGTTCAATAACATGCATAGGCTTACAGCAGGCTATTCCTTTTAAATGGGATGACCACAACTTACAAAAAACAAACATGGATCTTTTTTTTCAGAAGGGTGTTGGCACTGCAACACACAGTACTGTGGATGTTGACTTACCACAACACATAAAGGAAGTGAAGGCAGCCAGGTTTTCAGGCACTGTTACTGTATGTTTTGTGGTGTGCACATATAATGATTTTAATGAATTTAATAGAAAATATTGAAAAACATTTGCAAAGTTTGATGACAGGACTTACCAAATCGGCAGCACCATCTTTTTATTCTACCAGTCCTGTGCTTTTA
>NW_017307162.1:94560-101867 GCF_000935625.1 Nanorana parkeri | reverse complement strand
AAAATCTCTGAATCTTGTAAGTGAAACAGTGCAAAAATGGTCCGGCCACCTGAAGAGAAAAATGAAGAGCAAGATCCAACAACAGTGAAAGGGTTAAAGGTAAATCTAAACTCAAACACATAAATGTAATATATTGTAGCTTACTAGTCCTTAGATGATGTGGCTGCATTAGTTGTCATTTTTATATTGTAAAGCTATGTGAAAACTGTTTGCTCTATATAAATCCCATATTATAATAATAACTACATTCTCTCTGTTTTCACCTGGTAATCCTTAAAACAACACACTTCTGTCTTTGGCTGGCTATGCTCATTTCTCCACTGTATCTCTGGAGGGAGCCATGGTTGCTTCCCCCCAAACTGGACTTTAAACATGTCCAGTTCATCTCACAGGATATTTCTGGCAACATGGGCAGACATTTTATGTACTTGCTGAAAAGCTAATGAAGCCACCTTATCCAAGGACTGGTGAACTGGAGTATACTACATTCTTGGGTTTAGTTATCCATTAACTATTTTTCACCCAGTATATATCTAACAAATAGTTATGATTTTGTTGAATTGAAATGTTTTAAAGAAGATATTTTTGTCTTTTATATAACCCATGTAGACTAAGGAGTCCACACCATAAGTAGTGACTGGCATTTTTCAGCAACTGAATGCCAATCACCACTAGAGCACATAGAAAGAGAAAACAATTGTTCACGCTACAACATAGGTGTGATCTACAGTGCGGTGTGCAAAAATGCATTTTGTGCAGTGCATTGGATACTACTACAGGTAGTTTATTATCAGCTTACTACAAAGATGCAATATTGTCACTGTCTTTTGGGGCATTCCTTTTTTTTTTTGGTGAAAGAAGTACCTGTAAAGGTGAGGGGCTTTAACGGTTTTACAGGAATGGTAAGCACACAACCTCTATGAAATATACATCCCCAGGAAAGGAAAAAAATGTTTTCCTGTTCAACATACCAGCAGGACACCCGAGCAAGAGACAACTTTCTATGTGCCTCCATATCAAAAGGGGATTACTGGTAGAGTAAAACACTCCGTTGATGGGCTTTTTTTTCTCAATACGAGCCAATAGGAATGGAAAAGCAACATAAAGTAGGTTGATGAGGTCAACTGCAAGTCAGAAGGAGGTCAACTGTAGGTCAAAAAGTAAGCTGAGTTTGGAAATGTAAGAAAGTTAATTTTAGGATATATGCTCTTCACTATATATATGATAATTCAGTACAAAACCATTCCTCAGAAGAAACATTTTTTCTATGGGGTCTATTCACAAAGCTGCCGAAGGATCTGGCCGTAGCTTCGGCCGATCCTCCGGCCGATTGAACAGTGTTCGGCTGACTTCACTTCTGATCGGTCATTCACTCGGCTGTCCTCGGCAGCTTTGTGAATAGACCCCTAAGTCTTATACCTACCTTCAGCACTGATCCAGCAATCTTCATTATGTAGCCCCGCTTGGAACTGCACAATTATTGTTTCCGAAAATTAGTTATTTTGAAAAGTCAGTGTGAAAGAAAAGTAGTGCTAATAAAAATCAATTGTGAGTTTAACCAACCATTTTTTGTTTATTAATTGTTTATGGTCCATGTAACTGGTCCACAGTAGCCTTATGAATAGGCAAAACTGCCAGCACCTATATTTCTCTGCAAAACAGTGAAATAGCAATGCTGTCGTGTACAATTTTTGTTCAGAAATCGAACACGAATGGTCTTTTTCGAATGCAATTCAAACAGTTGATGGTACATCACTGATTTTTGTTTTTGATATTGTGATCTAACTTTTTCGATCGGTCAAGTTGGAAAATTTTTCTCTGCCCGATGAAAATTGATGAATCAGTGGGGTTTTCCATCGTCAAAAATCTTGGGAAGGAATTCTTTCTGTAGTTCGTCAAAAGTTGGTATGTTAATGTGCGTAACATATGATTTCCAAAATTAATATTTTACTTTGATTGATGGGGAAGTCGAGTTGAAATTGAACGAGGGAGCAGAAACGAACATTTTTTTTACCAAAAATCTACTAGTGTATGGCCACCTTTACTGCTATCCATTCTCTTTAATCAGTAACTAGTGGGCCTGCGATGAGATAAATAAGAAGTTTTGCAGACTTTTATGTCTCTTTTGTATATTTTTGGATCTGTAACAAATATTGACCATTGTGTTATGATAAAAATTAGTTATTGTAGCTAAGCTAAAAATCTCCCAATCCCTTTCCACCTATTGACAGTAATTGCTTGTCATAAGCAGAAGTGCACCAGGTTGGAGACCTTAGGCAGACAATAACACACGGCTAGAAACATTGAATTTCAATGGGAAGAAACTTCTGGTCCATTTGAGCTTCAGCTGGTTTATTATTTAGTTTGGATTATTTTATAGTTATGAGAGAGTGAGAGAGAGAGAGAGAGAGAGAGAGAGAGAGAGAGAGAGAGAGAGAGAGAGGGAGAGAGATATATGGGCCAAATGATGAGTAACAAGTTATATGCAAATCTTGTTTTTTTAGTTATTTTTTGTACCAGTCAAGCTCATCCCTACCTTCTATGTCCTGGGCCTTTAGGCAGGATTTCTCTAGAAGTATATCTCATATCTCCAGATCTACTAATTGTTTTGATATGTGGTTTACACTGAAAGAAGACCTGTACTTTGGGCCACGGAAACCAGCCCTTGGTTCCATTATGTATTTGCTTCCACCATGACAGCATTGTTTGTTTCCCCAGTTTAGTAATGGAGACCCATAAATAGCCCACATTCTGCTTTTATGAGCCAAACCTATATACTACCTGGCCTCCCACAATGCATTCTTTGATGTTTGAGTAAATTATCATCATAGCCAAATACTGCCATGTGAGAAGTTAGGGGTAGCTATAAATAGTGCTATGCAAACACCAGAAAATTGGTATTTGCATAGGATTTTAGGGGGCTACGTTGGTAGACTGAGATATACCATATGTTGCCTGCTGTAAAGTGGACTGTATTATTTGGCTTAGTAGGAAAATATTACAAGGTGACCTATGACATGGACACAGAATTGCTTAAAAACAAGTCATCCCTGACCCTTCTAGCTGCAAGTACTGTGAAGTAATTCATTCTCAAGGATCCTCAAAAATCACAACAAAGACTTTAAAGTAGGGGTGTAAAACTAAGTTTCACCGTGGGCCGCATCAACATTATGGTTGCCCTCAAAGGGCTGGTTGTATCTGACTATATAAATGTATTTACTATGTAATAGTAAAATGTAATCTGTATGTATGTATGTAACCGTCGCAGCGCTCTGAAGGGCAGGTGCAGACCGGCACAGAGCCTACTCCCACGTCTGAAAAGGAGGGTCGCATACTGCTTTTGTCATCCACTAGAAACTTTAGTGGAGGCTGCTCATATAGAACCATGAAGTTTTTTGTGGTTGATACCAGCAGTGTGTGACTCTCCTTTTCAACTGGCATAACATTGTATTATTCTCATAATAATTATAAGCAGATATCCAGAGCACCCTGCCCCCTCTTATATCAGATGTCACAAAGTTGAGAGTCCCCCACTCTCCATTACATCACAGTGCACCCCCCTTAACTTGTGCTACTTGTGCTGAGCTCATCTCGTGCAAGGAGAGGAAAGAGCGGGTGAGCTGGGCTGGTGGATCAGCTGGATTGAATTATCCTTGCAGTGTGAGGCAGCAGACACTTCATTATTCGTTTGGCTTGTTATCTATTTTATATTATTATATGTGAGTAGATTTAATACATCGCTTTTAAACGCTACATTGATTGGTATGCACTATGTTCTCCATTTGTTTTCTTCAACAAGCAACAAGAGAGAGAAGAGGATCGTTATCGTTTTCATTTTAAGGATCTAATTGGTATGTGTATGTCACAAAGTGCATATAGACCTTTTGGAAAAGAGGTCTATTTATAAGAGAGAGGAGGAGGATTTTTATTGTTTTTCATCTTAAGGATCTGATTTGGCTGTGTATGTCACAAAGTGCATATAGACCTTTTGGAAAAGAGGTCTATTTACACATAACACATTATTGGCTGAATTTTTTTGTTGTTGCTTTTTTTTATATATTTGCACAAAGACTTTTGAGTAACAATAATAGAAACACGCACATGTGGTGTTTCACAAGGACTTTATTTGTTTAAATGTATTGTAATTATATGAGAATGTACACATATTTATAAGATACTTATAAGACATTTATTGGTATTTTAGGTATTTAGCACAGCACATATTACAGTTGTTCAGATACCAGTGCCAATACTTGGCATTTTCATGGGAACTACCAGGATTGCAGAGGTTGCAGGTGGGACCCGGCTCTGGCGCTCCACCACTGTCTTGAAATCATTAGTCTGTATTGTTTTAAAAAAACTGTCACATGACACTAAACAAAAATGTATCAGTACTTGTATCTGTGAGTACTTGGACAAGTATCAGTGCTTGTACCTGAAAAAATGGTATCGGTGAATCCCTTATATATATTTATAAAAAATGCCATTCAATAAAACAGGGATGCACAAATCCCAGGAGTTCCGTTTGCTCTTTAAAAATGAAAGCTGCCTCCTAACGTTTGAGGTTTTTTCTAGTCTAGTCTTGGAGCTGGAAAAGTATCTGTATTTCCCCCTCCTCTTTTAGATTGTAAGTCCTCAGGGGCAGGGCCCTCCTTACCATCTTGTCTTGAATTGTATTGTAACTGTTATGTCTTCCTTATATTGTAAAGCGCTGCACAAACTGTTGGCGCTATATAAATACTATGTAATAATAATAATAATAATAATAATACTTGGTATCTGAAAATCCCTAGTTGTTTTACCTTGTGCTGCTGCTGGGAAGAAGCTGGGAGGGGAGCTGGGAAGCAGAAAGTGCAGGGTCTGGAGGAGAACCAGAGGAGGGCTGGAGTCAGCTGCCGGAGTCTGTTGAATGCTGAGAATGGGGGAGGCAGAGACCAGGGGGTACTGCAGCTGCACATAGAGGAGCAGGATCTGCAGGGGATCTCTCCTCCTCTGTGCTGGAGACTGCTGACAGAAGGTGGGGGGAAGGAGGGGGTGCCGCAGCTGCAGGAGAGGTGCGAGGGCCACATAAAATGGCCTGGTGGGCCGAATTCAACCCACAGGCCTTGTGTTTGACACGTGCTCTAAAATCAAGTTTCATTTATTCGAACAACTTATAAACACCTGATATTAGTTTACACTAGAATACTGTCAGGCTGTCAAGATTCGACTCCCCAAAGTAAAGAGATGATTTCAATGCTTCAGTTGAAAATGGTAAAACTTATTTCTCCACAATGCATAGAGCTAAAAAGGGGAATTAAGCATTGTTTTAAGATATTACATTATTTCAGAGAATGCAAACACTTTATTGTGTATTGTCTAAGCACATGCCCACTTAAAGGTGTATGTAAACCTTCTATGCTGCCTATCAGATCAATCAGGTCTAACTTCCGTTACTGTATAACATTTTTATTTTGCACATAAGCATTTAATTGATAGTTCTTCAAAGATTCAGTATTGAAAATGCAAACTACCCTTCTAATAAGAATAATTAAGAGTGGCTGCTCACTTTCTGACTGTCTAACTGAAACTATATGATGAGTAGTATAAGCAGGGAGAGGGCGGGGTATGTCCCTATCTACCTCAATTACTACTTATTTGCAGGCAAAAGGTACAGTTATTTTTTAAAAAAGGTGGTGAAGATCTAACTCAATTCTATTACCTGCTGACTACAACTGGTAAATGCAAAAATGCAGCATTTAGATGTACTCCAAAATAGAAATGTTAAATTTAATTTAAAACATAAAAACATAACATTTGAAAAAACATAAAAAAACATAAAATATAAAATAAAAAAATATATTCACACTACTATATGTGTCCTTTAATCAAAAGAAAATATATTACCTAAAGACAAATCTGTCATTTTGCAATAATCAATGTCACAAATTGGAAATGTCATTAGTTAGATTTATCCTTATTTCATCTGAGTCAGCAGCACATCTCAAGCAGCTTGCAATGCTTTTTATTTTCCTTTTATCTTTAAGTGCACCTGTCATCCACTTATAAAACCAAATGACATGCTTAAAGCATCAAACAACGAATGTTCTAGCTGTGCATTAAAAAAGAAGTGAAATTCTTGGCATTTCCTTTTCATTTCTTTGCGTAAAACTTTAGTTTCCTTAGACAACAGTCTGTTTCAGTCAAAAGAATGATATTGGACTATTATTCACATTGTACTGGATGGAAGACAGATGAGACATACAATTCATACAGTAGCTATATGTAAAATAAATGTTGAGCCTAGCAATCAGATACGACAATCTCCCTTTTTTTGTGATGCTTATCAAAGCTGAAAGGTCTGGTTTCAACTCAAGTATTTTCTATTCTGAAAGGCTATCTTTCTAAAGAGATCATTTAGAATATCTTTAATTACTGGAGAAGATCTTTGCAACCAACCCTCTAGATTTTGTCACTCCTAAATGCATAGAATGCTTGCTGTGAAACCCTATTTCATGCTTTTCATACAGTGTAAAAAAATGTATATACATATGAATATATTAGAGGTGCAGCGAAATGAAAATTTCAAAACCGAAACGAAACCAAAAATGTTTTTTTATTTTAACTTTTTCAAAAAAATTTATATTTTATTTTTATAAACATTTTAATTTTTGTATATTTATTTTTATTTATTCATTTTTTATAAAAAAAATATTTTTTACTTTACTTTCAGGGGCTTTGGGGAAATATAAGGGGTCTAAACAGACCCCTGACATTTCCCTTTTAAAATAGAAAAAGAGATTGAGGACAGAGATTGAGGGTCCTAAATCTCTTTTTCTGCAGCTCCTGTTATAAATGAACAGGAATCCTCTATACTGAGTGTTCCTGTTCCTTTATAAGCTGAGAGCATAGGGGTCTATTCACAAAGCTGCCGAGGGCAGCCGAGTGAATGACCGATCAGAAGTGAAGTGAGCCGAACACTGTTCGGCTATTCAATTCAGGCTGGTACCGCTGATTTCAGCCGTACATCGGCTGAAATCAGCCGTACATCGGCTTGCTTCGTGTGGCTTCGGATCAGCCGAACATGCTCAGCATGTTCGGCTGACCCGAAGTGCAGAAGGAGTTCGACTCAGCCGATCCAACATCTGGATCGGCTGAGCCGAACCTCCGGCAGGCTTCACACTGCTGTTCGGGCTATTCTGAAAGATCCCGAACAGCAGTGAGAGAATAGCCGAATGCCGCCGAGCGGCATTTGGCTCGGCTGTTCTGCTCGGTCCCTCAGAGGCACCGAGCAGAACAGAAAAAGAGTGAAAAAAGTAGAAAAAAGT